>NC_062539.1:5663441-5895941 GCF_022655615.1 Tachysurus fulvidraco | reverse complement strand
CTTGCACCTACCAAAGGCTCAGTAAGATGATTAGACCCTGCTTTATGAAACATCTTTCCTTGATTCCGGATAATTCTGCAAGAATAGCTTGATGAAACGGTATGACCCCAGTATTGACCTTCTTTGTAGAGGGAAAAATTGCTTTTCATAAGTTATACCGAGTTCAGAAGAGTAAGAGTAGTTCGACTTTAAAATTGTTTGGTCCAGACCAGCCGTGGCACGTTCTGAGTGCGGTGTAGACTGCGCTCATTGTCTGAGAGAAAAGCATTATGAAAGAAGTACAAGACGCAACAAACATTTTCTTCATAAAAGCACACTTAGGAGCTAAAAGATTCTCGGGTGACTCTACTAAAAGCATCACGGCGCTGACATAATTTGAACTCGCATGGAGCGTTCCATTGATATTAGTGCTACAGTGCCTTTTAGCCCAACTTGTGTGTCTAATTCAGCATCTACATTAAAAATGAATGTGCATTACAGCCTCTGTTTCTCAAATTCTGTAGCCCAGCAGTTTTCCTCCTGGTGCCCAGTTCTGCCCTGTCCAATCCATTGAAGTTTACTTTTCATCAGTATTTACCCAAGTTATTCCACGTGGCACTAAAGATTTATGTGATTACAGTAGAGATTCTGTATTTTGGGGTGACCCGGCACTTCCCGAGTGATCTAGTTCACACTATTATTACAAAGCTGTGCAGGTGGGGGAGCTTCAGGGAAAAAAGGAGGTCAGAGGAAAGAGAGAGAGGAGCTTTTAATAGCTGGACCATGCTCAAGAGTGCTGTGAACAAGCAAATATCCTAAATATACACCGAAATAAAGAACTTCTCCATATGGCTCACATTCATTTTACCAGCCTGGAGTTTCTATCCTCATTCTGATTACACGACTCTGTTAGTAGCGGATTGTTATACTGTAGTGACCAATTAAATCTGAACAGTATTCTGAGCATGTACGATTATAAAAGATGGTGAATTATACTTTCGGGAGGTTGAATTCAAAGATGAATTAAAGACATTATTAGTAACTACCTGGTTTAAATTAGGCAACATACTTGTTCATATTTGGGAAACAGACTCAAATACATTTCTCAGAATATATTGTACAAACGAAATGAATTCAAGTGTCTCATTAAGAGTAGTTGAAACAGACCCATGTAGCCTAGGTAGAATAACCAGAATACACACTTATACACATCATGCTGCCAGTGCTCGCTTTTCTACATCTGGGTTTTTGTGTGTGTTTTATAAACTCATAAAAACACCTTCAGGTTTAGGCCACACCCACTTCAGGTTTAAACCAGAATACAATGGTATGTAGACATGTTTCATTCATCACACAGTTGAATATCTTTCCCTGGATGGATGAACAGAGATTTTTAGCTAACTACCTCATCATACAGTACGTTGAGATAGATTCTGCTAGCTGGCACTTTTCTGGGCAAAACTGTAGGGCTTTCACTTGGCTACTGAGCTTGCTACAGAATCACTGGTGAACGAATCAATTACCTGGTAGTTAACTCTATCTCTACGCTACGCTATCATGTACTGTACTGTATGCCCAGGTACAAGAACCTATTAGCGAAAAAAAAAAAAAAAGAGCTTTTGATAGGATTTTGATATTCACACCTTCTTTTGGTGATGGTGACAGATTTTGAAAACGTATCGTTACTAATTCTTTGTCCTCGCATCTTTATTTTTTAGCTGTTTTAAAACTTACATTACATCAGATGTTGTGCTATAACTCACTGGAGCGAACACTGCTGTCAAACCTGAGAGAAACTGTCACCTTGTGGCAGCCAATGTCAAGATAAGTTGAAACTTTTGGGAGCTGCCAGTTAGAAACAGTTTGTCCATGGAGAGTGGGTGGCAGTGTTGCTTTCCGCTGTCCATTAAACTCCTAATGATTCACACTGCCTGCAGCACAATGCTCAGCTCAGCTCTCATGTGGGCTTTAGGGAAATATCTGTGTTAAAATTGCAATAAGCAAAAAAACAGACTGACATTCTGAAGAGATATCAGTGACGCTGTGATTATATCAAGAATTTTTCTTTTTCTTTTTTTTTGTTGTTTTTATTTAGGAAAAGCATGTAGTGTGTAAAGAACGCATATTATCTACAGTATAGCAACGTATATATATATATATATATATATATATATATATATATATATATATATATATATATATATCTTAATGTGTAATTAAATGGTATTCTTTTAAAATTGTCGTTTGAAAATTTGCTGGGTTTTTTTTTAGATCGCTGGTTTTCTTTAAAACCCTACAACTGCTGTCAGTCCGAACAGCAGGGGAGGGAGTTTTAAAGAGAGCTTTAAAGGAAAACATCCATATTCATTTTGCGAATTGTGCTATTAATGAAGTTTGAGATGTCTAGCACCCGAGAGTGGGTTGATTTTCCATGGAGAGTTGAGAACGACCTGAGCGAGGCACTTGAACAGAGAAAAACATATTAAAGCTAAGCTAATTTGCTTTGCATTTCTGATTTGGGTGCAGATTGTTACTCGCTAAAATCAGACTTGTGTTTTGATCAGAAGTGTAATTAATGCTTGTGCATAATCTGTGCAATCATTTTTATTTGACCTGAGAGAGCTGAAGATGGACGGGACATAAACGAGCAAGGAAGGCTTTCTCTCTCTCTCTCATCCATTACTGCATTACTCTTTCTCTGACACTTACACTTGCTTGCACTCTCTCTAACTCTTAAGAGTGGCTAAAAGTCATTACCTGACCAACAACCACTCAAACTCACCGATATCTTCTCCGATCGTTAGCTTAGACTTCTCACACATAGACTTCTCTCAATATCCACCAAATCCATTGCTCTCTTTCTCTCAGAGGTCATGAAAGCCCGCCAGCAAGTCATGTAATGTTTGGGGGGAAAAAGAAATAAACCAAAACAAATATATACATATATATTTAAGTTACTGATTTTTGAGTTCTCATCAATATTTAGCCCTGACTGGAGACTCCTGAGCTAACTACGCTCACCCAAAGGCCATGAAAAAAACAGGAAGAGTGTAAAGAGAGTAAGCGGGAGAAGACTCTAACCGGATGGGCAGAGGCGGAAGGAAAATGGCTTTAGAGGTTTGTATGAGTGACACAAAAGGATATTTTTTCTCCATGCAGGCCCACTGGGTGTGCTTCCTGCTTCTGTGTGTGTGAGAGTGTGTAAAAAGGATAGTAGAAATAGGCCAAAGCAGAAGATAAAGCGCTTTATCTTCATGAGAAATAAACGTCCCATCCCTGCCTTCCTTTTGAGCCCCAGAACACCATTATGTATGGTCTGTAAATAGGCCGATATTCACAGCCATATGCAGGAGAGATTATTTATTTCCTGCCTCCCTCAGCAGAAAAAAAACCAAACAAAAAAAAACTTCCTGCTTCTTCGCACTCAGAAGGTGTAGATCAGGTACATAATTTTATAACAGCCCACAAAAAGGCACCAGGCCTTCACGGCACATATACAGTGCACAAAATAAATACATAAATAAAACTCCTAAGCAACAAAAGCGCATTACTGTGCACTTCCCTATCATTCAATATTTATGCAATCACCCTAACCAGGTCGGATCTAGTTCTTATGGTAATAATAAAAGGAGAGAAAGTAATCCGTGGGGCATATAGCTGAGTGGTGTGTGCTGGAGAAAGATGCCATGTTACAGGGCTGCGTAACGGAGGTGGCGGACAGATGAGTGGGACAAAACACAAAGAGCATCAAGGAGGAAGAGAGAGTGCTGCTGTCACCAGAGGAGGCTGCGGTGATGAACCTTTCTGTAGGAGGATTGAGAAAGGCCGAGAAATATAGAAATGTCTCACCAGACACAGATAGATTATAGCGTTAATTCATGTGACTGTTTCCTGTTAGCATTTTTATTAGCAAAAATAATAATAATAACTAGATTTGTAAAGTTCGTCGCGACAAACTTTGATGTTGGCTTTGACGGTGCAAGTATTCGCAAAGGCCGGTGCATTTTGGAGGCGAGTGGACAGAAAGATTGTGAAAGCTACTGGACCGCTAGGGTGCCAATACTTTTGGAGGTGAGCCGACATGAGCACGTGACGTGATCCGAATACCCGTGAGGTAGTTCCCCTCATTGTGCTGAGTGTTTTGATATGTCACATGTCCATGTTGTGCAAATTTTTAATTTTCACGTGACGTCAGAACAAAGCCAACATAATAATAATAATAATAATAATAATAATAATAATAATAATAATAATAATAATAATAATATGCTGTTCTTACCAGAGTCGTCACGGTAACCAGAAAACGGTGATACCTACAGTAAATAATATTTCCATCAGTGTAGATTTAATGACTTGGATTATTACTTCTGTTTACTGTCTGAGGCCCAAGCTTTTTCTATACTCAGCAACAAAACTACAATAACCCTACCTGGCAATAATATTAGTTATTTTGATTTAATTTTATTGCTATTGCATTGTATGCAGAAGTGTTTTTTGTTTTATATATATTTGCTGCAACACGGTCGAGCTGGAAATTTAAAAAAAATCAAGGAAATTAATACAAATTTAATAAAACTGAATTGAAAGGATTGGAAGATACAGTGAGGAAGAGTCATGGCTGTTGACAGTTTCAATATCTCCCATGTGTCACAAATTCTCAGGAGATTACACACACACACACATACACACACACACACACACACACACACACACACACACACACACACACACACACACACACATCGAATTCGAATGCATACAAACCCAAATCCTAATTGGCAATATTTCTAAAAAGTAACTATGGTTACAGAAAAAAGAGACTGTGTACTTTAGCCGTGTGTGTGTGTGTGTGTGTGTGTTGAGTTGTACTGTATATGCTGTGCTGTCTATACTGATTTAAGCTGCTGTCCCTGCTTTAAATGACTGATCTCAGTCGTTAGGTGACTTCACCTGTCCGTCTGTCTGACACTAATGACTAAAAGGTTTCTTCACTTCAGAGAACATGGTCACATTCTAATCTGAAACACCTTTTATGTCACAAATGAACATGCAAAGGAGTTTAGACACAAATGACTGATATTATTAAAGGATTCTGCTCACATTATTAGCTGCTCTACAGCGGTTTGTATACCATACGTGCAGTAAGATCTGTTCAAACAGAGACTGACCAGCTGTGTAGTTCTTCCTCTAATAACACTGTGACTGTATTGTGTCAATGGTTAGATATTTCTCCAGTCTTAGTTTGCAGTTACACAAATTACTGTTTGTTGTATCACATCAAATATGTGAACTCTGAATGGGCACAAGCTGTTATCACTCTTGTTATTGGCTTGTCGGATTTTAAGGCCGTTGTTTTTGTCACAACCAAAGCATGAGCTTTCAGCGTGTTTCCGATGCAGCCGGTGCGGATCCTGAGCTTTGGACCTCGATGCTGAGATTCTTCAGCCCTGTAATTTCTAAAACGACAGGCACACTGTTATTACAAATTCAAGGGGGGGCTTCAGTCTCGGTGTGTGTGTGTTTTCCTCGTTGCTTTTTGTTTTCCTCAGCTTGTCTTTGATAGCCATCCAGGCAGCTGTGGATGGCTTAAGCTTCTAATGGGGCAGCAGGGATCTGTGGTTAGTGTTTTAAACATGAAGGAGCAGGGAGATCGTCAGTGTTAATCCATATGAAGGCTGTGCGTGTGTGTGTGTGTGTGTGTGTGTGTGTGTACAGCACTTCATTCAGGGTGAGACACTCTTGCTGTGTAAAAGAGAACACACTTACTGAGTGAGGCAGGAAAAGGGAAAAAAACAGACCAGGAATAAAATAGAATAGAATAGAATAGAATAGAATAGAATAGAATAGAATAGAATAGAATAGAATAGAATAGAATAGAAGAACATAATATAAATAAGTGCACAGTAGAATATAATACAACTGAATAGCAGAACTGAATTTGAGAAAGTGTATAGTAGAATAGAATAGAATGAATGTAATAAACAGAACAGAATCAATTACAAATAAGAGAATATATTAGGACAAAACAGAATAGAATTAAAAAGAAAAGTGATGAGAATAGAACAGATATGAAGTAGAGTTCAATTGAACAAAAGTATAGTTGAAAATGAAATAAAAATGTATGACATGATAGTAAATAGTGAGTAATAAGAAGGTGGAGAAAGAGAGAGAGAGAGAGAGAGAGAGAGAGAGAGAGAGAGAGAGAGAGAGAGAGAGAGAGAGAAAGATGGTGGGGGTGGTGATGGAGTTATAGCATGCCATAGCTTGAGGTAGTGTGTGATGTGACAGCACTGACATTCTTACACGCACACACGCACACACACACACACACACACACACACACACACACACACACACACGTGCACGCACACACACACACACACACACACACACACACACACACACACACACACACAACAGATGATCAGATGATGAGTATCTGTCACATCATTACTGTGGTGTTACAGTACACTGCTGTTATAAAGAGCATTATTGTGAAACGTGATGCAGCGCTTATGCTCATTCAACTCATTGTCTGTTTCTCTTTCAGCTCAGTATCACTCAGGGCTTTGGTCAGATTGCATTTTTGGACTGCTCTGCCAATGAACCTTCCTGATTTCATTTCTCTAGTTTAGAGAGAGAAAGAGAGAGAGAGAGAGAGAGAGAGAGAGAGAGAGAGAGAGAGAGAGAGAGAGAGAGAGAGAGAGAGAGAGAGAGTCTGATTGAGATGCAGTGCAGCAGATTTTCGTGGTTAATACATTCCAAGCAGGTTTGCCTGATAAAGAGGTCATTCATTCTCCTTTCACCAACATTTGTGCAGAGAAGAGCATTGTGACTCTTCTCTGTCTCTGTCTCTCTCTCTTTCTCACACAAACACACACACTCACACACACACACACACACACACACACACACACACACACACACACACACACACACACACACACACACACACACACAATGAATTACATCCAACGTAACTATCACTCCTCTCTTATCACATTCTCTCACACAAACAAGACACCCTACTGAACAACACTACAATTAACAAAGCTCTGTCTCAAACCACACACACACACACACACACACACACACACACACACACACACACACACACACACACACACACACACACACACACACACTATCACACATCTCACATTACAGACTCTTGCTGCTTCAGTTCTGAGGATGAAACAATGCAGAGCATCAGACAGAAATGGAGCAAGAGCAGACATGTTACACTACATTATGTTATTAGAAGTTTATTAAGTGAATATATAAATTCAGTCTTATATTCTGATATCTGTGAAGCGTAGCCACGGGGTCAGTGTAAATAAATCCATGCTGCAGGGTCTGTGGAGTTTATTTTACAGTTAACGGGATCCCTGGCTTCAAAAAGAGCTAGCTTGCTAGTTTGCATAAATTTGATCAGGAGTTTGTTTACTTTGAGAATTGTTTCCTGTCTCACTGCCCTGTTTACCTGAGCGACTTCATACCATTAAGACGAGGACGTCATGACTTTCATGACATCGATCCTCGTATTTCTCACGTCCGTAACGCATGCTGAAGTGAAGTGGACTAAATTTAGACAGAGAAGAAAGTAAAGTGAAGCAAAAGCGTGAGAAAGAAGTAGGCTGCAAGTGCAAGAGTGGAGCAGAAAACATGAAACGAGAGAGAACAAGAGAAGAAGAGAGCAAAAGCACACCAGCTTACATTCTCAGGAGCATTTCTCATGTTTACTGTATCAGATGGACTATCAGAGCAATTCCTCCCTGTGGATCCTCCTCAGCCGGCTGACTGCGGCTCGGTGTTTGATGGCTATTAGAGCAGCACGCAGGCAAGAGTGAAACAGAGACTTCTCTTTACTGTAACAAAGTGAATTGCACTCATATTCTCTTTGCCAATTCTCAACGCATGTAACTCTCAGACAAACGCTTTACAACCCGAACTCGATGTATAGTTCACATTACATTGAGGGAACAGTGGAACGGAGATGGAACTGCCGCTCTGCAATTTAGCTGTGACCTGTGATTGGTGACATTTTGATAAGAAGGAAGAAGCAACAAAGGACGAATTTAATAAGATGGTTGTAGATTCTTATCGAGCCTCTGTGTACCATGAAATTTATTTAAAACAATTGAGTCAATGCATAAAGTATTATATAAGATTTGAATCCAGTAAACAGTTCAAATGAATGTTTAATTCATTTTGTCCTGATATTTCTGATGCGGTTGCTACATGTGGTATTTGAGGACAACAACCCCGATCGATACACAATTGTCAGAATGTTTATTTATAAACACACCCTCCAGTGTCACTCAGTTGAGGAGGAGGTTTTCTTTTTTTAGTCTGGTTCCTCTCAAGGTTTCTTCCTCATCCATCTAAGGGAGTTTTTTCTCGCCACACTTTCTTATGTTCTGTAAAGCTGCTTTGAGACAATGTCCATTGTTAAAAGCGCTGTACAATTAAATTTGAATTGAACTGAATATAAAGTATAAATGAAAATAAATCTTCTTAATGAAGCAGAGACTCGATAACATCGATGCAGCTTATTCGTTCTTTAAAACGGCAGCGAGTATACAGCAAATCTTGCTTGATGAGGCAAATCCTAATGTTTAACAAATTTTTCTACACCGGATGTCTGGGAAGTAAAAATCATTGATTATGTCTAATATAATTGGCAACTAGGAGACACATTTTTACAGCTCTCACACGGGTAAAGCTGCTGCCTGTATCGATTAGAGGGCCGCTGATATGGTGTGACTTCATCTAAACCACTCGACTGATGACCTCATTCCCACTCTCTCATTATTGACACAAAGCCTCATCGATACATCCACAAACACACACATGGGGGCAATGGTGGGGAGGAAAGGCCGATGCTAATGTGACCTACTCACGTGTGCTCTAATGCATTAATCACCAGGAGACGAGTGCTAATGTGGCTAACGCAGATGCTCTCTGACACTAATGGAAGATTTGGCCTGTGGTTATATTCATAAAATGAGCGAGGGAGAAAGGGAGCGAGAGCCGGAGCAGGAGGGGCCTGTCTTCACCTGTCACCCGAAACACGATGCTGATTGGGAATGAGAGAAAGAGAGCAAAAGCAAGGGATAGAGGAGATACACAATAAAAGAAAAAAAAACATATAAAAAGAGACGGGTAGCCAGAGAAAGTGCAAGAAGACAGTGAGTAAGAAAGAGGGCAGACAGAGGACAGAAGAAGACAGATAATTACTCCATTGTATACAGGGAAAGTAAAACTAACTCACACACACTATGGGTTGGCGATGGCGCAATATCGTTTTCGCAATTATGTCCACCGCTCTGCACTTCCTGAGCGTATCACAGGGATCATCAGGGCTTCTGTAACAGCGCCACGTTTGATTTCTGGCTCATAAAAACGGATATTTAGACTGAGATAAGCCATCCTTTCTGATTAAGACTGGAGCAGCTGACTGGATGTTATTATGCCATTCTGTTCAGCTATTATCTATTTATTTTGTCAGTTTGTCGGGGCATCAGAGTGCAGTAGCTGCGATTTTCAGATCATCACTGTGTCGAGTTCATGGAATTGCGTTGTGATGAGCACTTTAAGTGTGCTTTAGGGCTGCTTGATTTGTAATGAAACAGGAAGTGAAATCACTCAAGCCATAACAGGGCTCACTGTTTTATGAAAGTAATCCACAATGAGGTGGCGTGATGCCGGCCAGTGTGAGGAGTTACTTTTATCATCCTTGAGTGGAAATAATTAGCCAAGACCAGAACAAATAAATGTTAACGGGTTCTGGCTGTAACCTCACTTAGTGCAGAAATGTGGTTAGTGTGTAACCCTGTATTTCTGAAGTGAGAGAACATTATTATCTTCTGCATCTTTGGTGCATTTTAACTCTAATCTTCATAAGCCTTTCAGCAGGCTTTTGTTGTTGTATAAATATAATGTGACTCGTTAAATTTCATTACGCACGTCAACATCGCGTATGCCCACACACACCCATACACACACTGCCTTTTTCATGACCTTGCCTGCTTTTTGTGCTTCAACTAATTTCCTTCCAACTTTTTTCCCCAGGATTTTTATGCAAGCCTGAATAGGCATTTCGGCAAAGCTGTAACAAAATAGGTACGTACCAAAACAGTCTACTGAATTGTAATCGGCGTAATCGATAAAGAGAATGACAGAGAAAATCATAAAGAGGATGGATAGTGAAGGAGAGGGTAAAAGAGAGAGAATAACAGTTATAGGAGGTATATAGAGAGGGTGGAGTGGGATAAGAGAGAATGTTGAGACAGTTCCTTGGCAGACAGAAGCGATCTCTCCAAGCTGGCGAGATCTGAACGTGCACTCGCTCAGTGGAGGTCACTCTTCAAATGCTAGCACTCCTCCATGTGCCAAACTTCTCCAGCAACTTCTTTTTGCTCGTTCTGCTCGTTTGCAGCATTTCAGCAGTCGTGGAGTGCCACGAAAACTCCTCGCCGCTCACACCGTCGCGCTTAAGACTCCGCTGTTTCAATTACCCAGCAGCCCACACCACAGCCACTCTCATTAATGAGCGTGGATGAAAATAAGCTATAATGGCTGAAGCAAAAGAAAACTAAATCAAATAATAAAGCAGGATGAATTGTAATTTTGTGTTCCAGCTCATTCACACCTTTCTCCCAAAAGGAAGTGGCGCACGTTAACTTACAGCCAGTGAACGGATCGCTAGTTGAGCCGCAGCCAGTTTAGTGTTATTGTGCAAACTGAGAACCGAAGCGCACTCTGAGTAAAGCACAAGGTCAAAGGATACTCTTGAAAACATGTACGAATGTTTGTGTTAGCAAAGACACGCCATATTTCTTTCTGATTGCACAGACTCCCATTCCAACTCCTGCGCTCATTATTAGACAGAAAACAGACCCTCGAGCTTTAATTAGCATTATTTCATGCCGAGTGCTTGGACCCCTACTAGGCTGCAGCCATTTCTGAAATTCTATAAACACACCATTTCGTGCATATGTTCTTATTTTTCTTCTTCACCAAATTTTCATACTTCATTTTTATTTTTTCCAGTTATGAGGAACAGAGCACAGTATAAATTACTCAAGCATGGCTCGTAAATCTCTTTTTAGCCTCCCTCCCTCATTTTCTTTCTAATCCTGTTTTCTCCTGCTTTCACTTGCGGTGCCCATATCTTTTTTTTTTTTTTTTGGTACTCCGGCTCTGTCCTTATTTACTTCATCTTATTTACAGCTAACGTCTCTTTTTTTTGCTCTCTCTCTCTCTCTCTCTCTCTCTCTCTCTCTCTCTCTCTCTCTCTCTCTCTCTCTGTCATTAAGCAGGCTCGGTGTCTGTGTGTGAGAGATTCATTAGTGTTTGCCCTCTTCATTTGAACAAGGGGCTGAGGATAATTAGAGTGTATCTGTTTGTCCAGCATCCTTTCACACAGTCACATCTCAAGGCCAATTACCACGTGCCTACATCATCCTGCAAATATCATCCATCTCTCTCTCTCTCTCTCTCTCTCTCTCTCTCTCTCTCTCTCTCTCTCTCTCTCTCTCTCTTTCTGTCTTACTATAAACAGTTAAAGCGTGTTTGTGTGTGCTGAGTGTTAGACAGCTCACATTAGGCCCAGTGTGTATAATTTGATGTCATGTAACCTCTGCAGGAGCTGTGAGTTCAGCACATGGACACTGATTTGAGTTTGATTGGAGTGATTGAATTCGGATCCAACACTGACATGGCGTTGCCATTTACCACCGTCACAAATAAATATAATGCTATCAGAAATAGTCACATGCATATACACGTGTGTGCCTCACAGTCACCTTACAGACAATTAGAACTTGTTGATACTTCGAGAAATTTTTTTACTAAAAAATTTTTTTTAATAAAAAACATCTAAAAATCCCTAATTTGGGTTTTAGTCACACACGCAGACAGATGCCTGATGTTTGATCCAGCTTTAGTACATTACACAATTCAGAACTGCTTTCACTCCTTATGGCTTAAAAATGTCTCTCTTTAAAATGTAAGACAAAGATAGGAAATGTTTATAAGATTCTATACTTCTTGGTTATTCTAGATTATTCCATTGACCATGGTATTGTTCTCTCTGAGTCTTATCCCTCCCACTAGAGCACCTGTTCACATGACACTGATGGAGTTGGTCTAACACGGATCATCAGCCGGTACACAGATTTGCAGAATCCAGTAATTAGTTAATAAAAAAAAAAGCTATATTTCGTACAGTTCATATAATTTGTAATGGGGAACAATATAAAATTGGAAAAGAATTGAAGCAATTTCACTAGTGGTATCAGACTTTTGGACCCGTTATGATGCAGTTTTGTAATTTTATATACATATATATTCAGTCAAAGCTGTTAGAGGAGATATATGGATGTGTTAAATGAGGACATGAAGGTAACTGGTGCGAGAGTAGAGGATGCCGAGGATAGAGTTAGGTGGAAACAGATGATTCGCTGTGGCCATCCCTAATAGGAACAGCCGAACATAGAAGAAGAAGAAACAGATTCAGTCAAAGCTGCAAAGGATAACATAAAGATCTTAATCACATAAAAATGTCAAAATCCAAAAATCTGTGGGAAGCACTGAAGAGTGGAAGAGCAGGTATTGTCCCTGGTTCGATCCTGAGCTCGAGGCAGAGCTGTCTGGGCCTTGTGTTCATGTGAGTTCCTTCTGGCTTCTTTAGTTTTAACTCATCTGATATAAACAACCAGGAGGTGGACTAGACACTCCTAGGTCTACAGAAAATTGTGAATGTGTGACACATCCTGAAAACTGTATGGATGGTATACTCTTGATTCGGAAATTACCGAGGAACTTTATGGTAAGTGCTATTGTTTCACAGTGATGCTACTTTTTAACAAAAGTAAAACAAATAGAAAAATAGTCTTGACTTAATGACTAAATGACTTAATAAGCTCATTCTGAGTGAAAAAATATAAGTAGAATAAACATTAATGTTGCTGTCATGAAACATAATTTTGTTCAATCTTTACTGCAACAGTCAGCTTCAACTGTCTGTAGTAAAGGAATAACACAGCAACAGTAAAAATCTGACAGACACAACATTGCTTTACAAGCATGGTTTCTTTTGTGGGGAAAACAAAACAAAACAAAAAAAATGAGTTGAGTTACAGTATTTCCAAGAAATATATCGCTCAAGGAATATGCTGTAATTTCTTGGTGGGGGGGCAAGGACACGCATTATGCTCACAAATATACAGCTTCACATAAATAAATGAAAAAGTGTAGGACCCAGACAGTGGAAGGCCAGCCACGTATCCGTCAAAGCACTGCGCATTGTCTCACAACAATGTGAGACAAAGTGCTCTGTATTAACTGCATTTCTGCTATATACCATCATCAATCATTGAGAGCAATTTTATTATTCTTATTATTTGGTGGTTGTGTCATTTGTTGTAGCCGTCTTTAGGTATTTTGTCTTATTCACCACTGGCTCAACAAACGAGTGCCTCTTCATCATCGTTCTGTGCTGTCTCAATGCTACTGTTTAGCCACTTGGGGTGAAGCAGTGAATGGGGTTCAGTGAGGGGAAAACACTACTATTTGAATTATTGGGCAGTTCTAAACGAAGCACTGCTTATCTTTTCCAGCCAGAAAGCAGAATCGGCTTCAACTAAGCGGAGCGGTGCTGACTTTGAGCTCTGGCCCGGCAGGATGGGATCACTACCCTCAGCACAAACTGGGGCAGAGGGAATGCAACAAATGCAGTGAAAGCAGGTTGTAAAAGCTCTACATCAGGGGATGCAGAACCTGCATCATGTCACTACAGGGCCTTTTTGTGCACTTCCCACTTCTTATGGGCTACAAACTAGGACTGACTATATCGAGAAGAAACAGCTTTCTGATATACGCCATGAACACATATAGCCTGTATAACCCATATCCATTTCCACATCTAGATCCGCTACGTAGTGAGCATGTCAAATCATATGATGAACAACTGTTGAAAAGCTCGAATACAGTATATTTTGTTGTCATATCACATCCTTACAATCTCAAGACTGAATTTATGTTAATGGCACATGATGTGGTACATAGAAATAGAGTTACTAAGCACAGTCATGTTTGTCAGATGCTAATTATTTATTTTATTGCTACTGTTGCTATTGCTGTAGCATTACCTTTTATTTTAATATGGGAGTCATCGTCACTACATTTGTTATAAATGAATAATACCTTACCCTGCTACTTCATTTTACAAGACTAGATTTACACCTTCAATGTGTGACCCTGGATCACTGGATTTTACCTTCTACTGTATAATCTGTTTCACATTTCACCAAGTTGAGGTAAGCTCATTAACAGAACTACCGCACTGAATGGTCTCCATGTCTGACACTCATCGGTCTAACCTCAGCCCTCACTGATGTTTTCCACTTGTGCTGGCCTGGTTATATCCGTCTCCACTCTCTCTCTGTGTTGCTGTGCTCCTGGGTTTCTGTCTTGCTCTTGCTGGTTTGATCTGTCTTCTTCTGTCAAAAGCTGGTGGGATTTTTTTAGGCTACCTGATATCCATCTAGGCTGTTAAATTATGGTCATTCATACTTTGCTGCTAAATAGCTGGGAAGTGCAGCAAGTTTGGAGAAATAACCTTGTGTCATTGGCAATTTCCTCTTCCTCACATGGCCACCTGTTACACTGCTGCTGACTTTTTACACCTAAACTGTGTGGCTTGGCTTCCCTCCAACATTTAAAAACTGTGCGCTGCACTGGGAATAACGTATGATGCCATTCGCATCATTTTATCAGAAACAAACCACTTACATCTCACCATTAAGAACTATTTGGATCCTGGATAGTCATCATTCCCATATACTATAGATGTAGATTATAGCTCACTAGATTAATTTCACAAAAAAGGTTTTCTTTGCCTGACATCCATGTGTCTATCTATGCCTTATGTCTAAGAATGGCAAGTTTGTATTATTAAAAACATGATCAATGAACAAAAAGGTGTTAAGCTCAAGACGAATTTATGGAGCACAACACTGAATTTATGGGTTTGGCTGAAACCCGGCAACAAACGAACAATTTCTTCAATCTTACGCAAGTCTTACATCTCACCCTCAAAGTGAATAAACAACATACAACACACTACATTTAAATTGATGACTTTTGGCAGACGACCTTATCCAGAGTGCCTCACAGTGTAGTGCTACGCGCCGACTATCCATTTACATATTTTGGACCTAAGCTTCTGTTGGTTTTTTTAGCTCATCGTCCCCCAAATGTGTCAGGTGGTTTTATCAAGTATCTGAGCTTCTCATATAGTACCCTTCCATGCTGCTCTGGGGAGATTTTAATATTCATGTTGATACAACTAAATCTATTTTAACTGATTTTTCTGAACCTTCTCCAGTGTTTTTTTATTCAACATGTAGATTTTTCCACTCGGTAAAGGTCACACTGTTGTGTGCTGACTACTGTACATACTTCACATCTTGTCCTTTGTGGTGTGGACTTTGGCGCACAGTTCTCACTCATACAAACTTCTATCACACATGTTATGATGACACATATCACATTCTGAAACTCAAAACTACATTAGTTTTCCAACCTTAATGAACATGCTTGAGCAATTTCCCATCCCTGAGACAACAGCACTGTTAAGCCACTATGATCATATTCTGCTACTCTAATACAGCGAACTCCCCACAGAAAGCATGCTGGGACTTATTACTTATCCTGCTCCTTGGTTTAATCATGAGCTCCTGTGAATTAAAGTCAACAGTTCAAATACAGTACCAAAGCATGAAAGCTTCCTTAAATTATGCTCTGCAGCATGAGGAGCCACTTCAGAAAGCCAAGACTGACTATTATGACTGGACTAAGGAAACCCCAGAACTCTTTTTCTTCTATTTATTAAACTGTTGCAAAACAATTCAATTCGATTCACAGTACAGCCTTCATGATTCAATGCAATTCAATTCTCAGAATATTTCAAACAAACTTTTAATGAGGAAAAAAAGACTTAAGAAATTGCCTATAAGGTCCTAAACACACATACTCTTTCTCTGGCACTGTAGATCACAGCAACATGAGTTACGATCTCACAGGTTCTTGCAGCTTCTCCATGAAAGACCATGATCATGTGACCACATCTATCTGTGACCTTTTGGGGCACATAAAAACACGAGCTTGTGGCAGTAAGAATAATAGTAAGAGCAGTAGTTGTAAGAAGTGCAGACGTCCTGTGATTATGAAAAAAAATTAGACATCCATAATCACTGTTCCTGATAGGGAAAGTTTTGATTGAGAGTGAACACACACATGTAAACAGAAGTTGGCTTTGGCCTAACTGTGTATTGCTGGGAGCAAATAAATTCTACCTGATTTTGTTTTCTTCAAATGGAAAACAAACCAGGCTGAAATGGTCATGAGAAAATCCAGCATTTGTCTTTCTGCACACACACACACACACACACACACACACACACACACACACACACACACACACACACACACACACACACACACACGTATATATGTATATATATATACACAGAGTTGTCCACACACAGACTGAGCTGTTGAGTCTTAGCAAGTGTCCAAGTGATGGTCCTGCAAGTTCACAACCTCAACAACAGTGTCTACTTTGCTTATCTATACCTTAGTGCTTTTTGTTTGCACTGTTTGACTGTCTATTTTGTGTAGCTACAATCTGCACTTGAAGGCTGGAGCATTAGTCTCACATTTGTTTTCATGAAGTCTGAATAAATTGGTCATCCAGAGCAAGACTAACGCTACTGTCACATTTTACACATGATCTGGAATGTGCCCCAATTCTGCTAATCAGTGAAGATGGCAAAGGGGGAAAACTCTTAAAAATCACTTTTCATAAATGGTTTTGGTTCACCACATTATGCCGGATGCAAGAGCACGCACGCACACATACACACACACAGGATAGCCCTTATTCATCAATGTTGCACACAAAATAAAATCTTGAGTCCCACTAACATGTTCTATATCTGATTCGTTACAGTGAAATCAGCACTGATTTGAGTGTAATCAATGAATCAACTTCAGCCATGCAGAAAACAAGACAAGAGTCCACGTCCAATCATGTATTCACGAGTCATATTACATCGGGGTGGAAAAATCATAAAGTCATTAGCTAGCACACTGTGAACAGTTACAAAAAGCTACGTTTGTTCACATGTTTAATGGTTTGGTTTCCCAGAAACCTTATTGACTTAAAAGAAAGTGGCAGCTAGCATAATGCAATAGTGTAAACACAAAATAGCTTGCTAGACAAAGTGAGCAACATGAGTACGGGTGTGACATTTGTTTTTCATTTCATGTTATACCCTTATACACTTAAAACAAATGTGCATCATGGAAATGTGCGATATTACTACTCACTGTGACATGATGTACTGTATCATTACATCCCTGCAAATGAGTATGTGGCTAATGGCTATTAAAAGTTACCAATGTAGTACATCATAATAAAGCCAGCATGTCACTGACCAATGCTATAAACTGCATATAAAGTTCAAATATTCAAGTCTGGCTTGTTCTAAATAAACTTATAGCAGGAGATTGATATTGCAGACTGGTACTGTACTTTATTTTTTTCCACGTATCTGTGTGTTCCTGATTCTGCATCGTGCAAGTTAATTACTATCGATAGTAAAAAAAAAAAATGATATGATCAGTAGATAGGGCATATAGGGAGATGTGTGTAGTGCAGAAAGTGGTGGGATTTGGAACATTTAGTGCACGCTATGGTTAAGGCACTGACATAAACCACACCAGTGCAAACTGTGTTAAGTTTCCACAGTCATCCATAGCCAAGAATCAAAGGGAGCAAATTCGTTGTGGTCTCCGTTTGAACGTGTGGCATAATCTCTCTCTGCTTTTAACCACTGTGAACCTACAGTAACCAGTCATGAATGTCTGTGAGCTCATGCGTATGGAACAGGACAAACTGCCCTGTTATGCAGCGTTAGCAGCAGTTCAAAATGATGAGACTGGCTCGCTTCATGTGTCTTGTAAGAAGCATGCTAACATGATAGCCTTCACCCTCCCACACTGGCAGTTATCTTATGATAGAGGAAACCTAACTGGTGCTTATGAACTAGCTAAGACTGTATTATAAAAAAAAATATGGGGAAAAAATGTAAAAATAACAAATCATTTACAAGTAGTTGGGAGTTGTTGTTTTTTTCTTACAACCAGTTCCAAAGCTTATACAGAATAAATGCTGTTGTCTCTCAAGCACGTTCATTATGCTGATATAATTGTGTGAGTGTCAACAGTGAACCAAATCCATGCAACAGCGGACAAGCTGTGAAATACACTTGTTGATGAACATAATAAAGCCAACTAAAGCGTGCTCACATCACAGGTATTCAGGCTACTAATTAATCCCTGTATATAGAATTAAAGCTGATATTATTTCCGATAATGTAGGTGATAAAGATATACATTCCGAAAAAAACAAATCGTGGAACGTTTGCAGGTTTTATGCTCAGGTTTCATCATACACCTTTTTAATGAAAAAGGTCGATGTGAGCACATTTAGCACTCGTGCTGAAGATGGCGACGGCTCTTATAGTGGCCATGTAATTTCAGATCATTTCATAGGTAACCAATTCATGAGAAATCACTCTTGGTTAGGCAAATATGAACTCATCACCTTATTGAATAAAAGCAGGACCATTCAGAATTCAGTGTTCAGTATCAGTAGTACAAACATGGGATTTACATACTGTAAAAATAACATAAAATAATCAGACCCAGTAGTATGTTATCAGTCTAGAAATACAGTCATCATTAATTAAATGTGGTAAGAATATGTGTAACTTTAAATCTCTAACTGTAGAGCAGATAACGTGGAACGCTAAACTGCGAGGTTCTTTATGCTTGAATTGTTTATAACTGATGTGCTCAAAACACACATAAAGTTTCTTCTCAGTGGTAGATGCAGTAGAGCAGTCAAGGCAATAGCATTTGGATTGAAAACATTATAACACTCCCCCCCCCCCCCCCCAAAGTATATCTGAATCAACAACTCTATGATACTGAATTAGGTGATTGCACAGTAGTGTTAGTTAACTAAAGTATGTGCCAGAACATTATCTAACGATGTAGTTTTTAAATATTTTGTTTATAGAAATGTTTACACCACCCCAGTACATCCAACAGGAAGGTACAACTGTTGATCTCCATCGTAAACAGCCACTCAGTTGACAAGAGAAAAAAATCCAGTGTGCTATTTTCTACATTTCAAAGTTATTTAAAATGAGATTAACATTTTAATAATGAGATAAAACAAAGTAATCTGCATTACTCTGAACATCGTTCATGCTTTTAAAGCCTAGACTGTAAATATGAGTGAGCCATGCTGCCCCCTTCAGGCCAATAACAATCCTGTATCTGATTCTCTGGAACTGGAATTTCAAAACTCCTGAAATTAGACATGTTCCACAAAATGTGATTTTTATAAAATATATATTACTTAATTCCACATCTTTTTTGTTAGATTTTACATTCCTTCCAACTACACTATGCCATAACATGTTTACTGATAAAAGTGATGCATTTCTCATGAGAAGAAACCTACATTTGGCATATGCAGTACCTCCTAAGGCATGGAAAAGAAAAGTAGCTTATATGCCATCGATACCATCAGAACAGGTGGCGGTGTGAGTAATACTCACTAAATATGGCATCAGAAAAAAGTTTCCAGCTGGCGAATATTAACCATGCACACAGCAAAATATTCCCTACAGTGGAAACATATTAACGCCAAGCTAGTTAATTCAACGGTGGAGCTGGAGCTGGCTGTAAATTCACCTCTGTACTGGATTTTACTGGTTTTGCCAGTTTAATGTGCACATTTTAACCTTATGAAAGAGACAGTAATTAGCTTAGGCATTAAGGGAAATCTGTAAATGTGCAGCACAGAGTGACTCCAACACCAATACAAGGTAACACTAATGCACATGATGCCTGTATGAAAAAAAAAAGATTGTCAAATTAGATAAATTAGCCTCTTTTGTGTCACTTCAGGCTAAATGTGAGCCCAAGCGTCATTAATCAATTTTTCCTATGACCCATGATGACACGGTGCATTAGTTGGAGCAGGGCGGCTTGCCAGGGGAAGTCAGTAAAGATGTATAATGTATTTTGGATACAGCTTTTCCATCGTGCATTCCTTCAGTCATTCATTTAATCATTTCTTCTGTTTTTTTTTGCCAGCAGCCAACTCACTTCATTTCAACTTCTACCCATTGAAAAGCATCCAACCAGAGAAAAAGAAGATTTTCACACTTAGTCTGTTCAATTCAGTGTTTGCAAAATAATTCAAATAATATGCTTCATAACCATAATGAGCGTGACAGTGATGAAGTGCTAAGGTCAAGTGCCACTTGTTAATCTCAACCCTGCTGAGGGTGACACAACTGCCAGACTATCACACAGAGCTGTGAGAAACTGACGAGGGGAAGGGGGAAAAAAACATGTTTGAGAGAGAGAAAGCTCATCAAAATGTAACACGTTGCCGCCGAAGGGCTCCTTCCGACCATTAAGTAGTCGATGCTTTGGATCGATTATTCGATATAAACAGTAAACAGTAATATGTTTAATGAGTTGTGGAGCATCAACAAAATGAGATATGCACTTCAAAATCATGCCTGCGATGAACAACTATTCTGTTTGTCTATCCTTCAACTTGTTTTGCATATTTAATGAGTTCATTCAACATTCTAAGGGTTTTTATGAATTGTGCACAATCAGGTAGTTGAGTTACAGATTACTACAGCTAGCTTCAGGACATCATATTATACGCCTAGTGGAGGATTTCAGAGAACTGTTGTCAAATAAACCTTTTTTCTTCTTTTTTTTTTTCATACCACAACGTTTCTAAATCAGGTCTCAGAACTTGTAATTACCGAACCACCACGTCTACAGCAGCTCAGCAGCGGTTTGAGAGCTTCAGCATCCCCTAAAACTTCATGCTCGAAATAAAAGTAACCTCGTGCCTGAAAGTGGGTGAAGAATAAACAAAACCTCCTGCCTGAAAGTGGGTGAAGAATAAACAAAACCTCCCTGAAAGTGGGTGAAGAATAAACAAAACCTTCTTCCTAAAATTAGTGAAGAATAAACAAAACCTCCTCCCAAAAATTAGTGAAGAATAAACAAAACCTCCTCCCAAAAATTAGTGAAGAATAAACAAAACCTCCTGCCTGAAATTGGGTGAAGAATAAACAAAACCTCCTGCCTGAAAGTGGGTGAAGAATAAACATACAGCTGTGTATGAATAGACTAATAATAGCTTAGTGTACTGTTTTCAGGTTTAGGATATTCAGCAGGTCTCCTGTGAAGTTTCTGAGAGACATTTCAGAGATAACGGTCCCACCATTAAGGTGAGTGAAAGCTAAAGCTAAGAACGGTTCTAACGGTTTTAACGGTTTTTAACTCGCCTTACCTCTGTACACCTGTCCGCGTACCGACACAAGGAGCCCGACCGCGGTGACAAACCAAGTTAAAACTTTATCCATGTCGTCAGTTTTCGGCGTGTGTCGACCCCCGCGGACGTGAGGTAACAACGCCAAACTGTGGTCAAACGTCCGTGTTCTGTTCTCCTTCTGGACTCGCTCTGACTCTCAGGTCTTCTCTTCCAGAAGGAGCGTGGAGAAACACACACACACGCGCGCGCGCGCACACACACACACATACACACGCTCTCTCTTTATCCCTCTCTCTCCCCAGTAGAGGGTGGTGTTGGAGCTCTCGCGCTCTGACCGTTATGTGCTTGAGCGGTGGATGAGGAGCGCGCGGAACGGACAGGAGGGAGAGGCACGCGCTTGCGACTGCGCGAGCGGCCAAACGGTCCGCGGTGACAACGCGCGCGCGCGCGCGCTCGGTCTGTCTCCTCCCACTGTGGCGTTGGAACGCACAGAGCAGAAGATGGAAAAATCTCAAGTATTCCATCAATATCTATATTGTGCATTCAGTTCAATTTTACTGTGTTCACTAAGGAACAGTGTTAAATTAAGCACACACACACACGCACACACGCACGCACGCACACACACACACGCACGCACGCACACACACACACGCACACAAACACACACACACATACACATATGTTGCCAGCTCAAATTTCCCCAATGCACTGTTTTAAAATCTTTTTTTGTTTAAAAGAAATAAAATGTAAAAAAGAAAAAAAAAAGTTTTACAAAAACTTATAAAAATTTTTTTATATTGTACATCCTATTCATGATTGCCATTTCTTTGTGTTGTATCTTTGCTTGTTCTTTGAGGTGGAATATATATAAATAAACTATATTTTATGTTTATTTGTGAAGACATTTTGCTAATGACTTTGGGGGTGTGGGTGTTGGGGACCAGGGTTCAAGATCAGGGTTAAGATCTTTTAAGGAAGCTATTAACTATCCAATGAACAACTGAAGAACCCCTGAAGAGTGCACATGTTATCATTTTGTTCTTTAACGTTTGGATATTTGAGAAGCTGATGCTTGATTTTGTAGATTCAATACCAAAGATTCACAATAAAGACAATTTATACCAAAGATAATTACTTCAAATCTGCTAATTTTCTTGGCCAAATGGTGTCCTAAGAATGCAACAGTGTGATGTTCCTATGAACGAGTGTCTATGAAATGGCTATGTAATATTCTATTAAATTCTATTGTTAGTAACATCACCCACAGGGCATGTTAAATGATGTGTTTCAGGAATTTAACTAACTTAGTATTTAAAATATGAAAGTTTGCTGAGTAAATATGAAAAAAATGAAGGGACAAGCAGTTCAACAAAACCACCTTTGAAAATGAATGTGCAAATTAATTAATGAGAGCTAGAAAGTTAAATAACCTAATAGCTATACAGTGATTGTGGCTCTATTTCCTGTAGCGGAGCAAAAATAAACAAAACATTTGGTAATACTGTGTCTGAAACGTCACATCAAGTCAAGTCAAGTCAAGTCAAGAAGCTTTTATTGTCATTTCAACCATATATACTGATGCTGTTGCAGTACACAATGAAATGAGGACATTTTTTTTTACAGGATTATGGTGCTGCAGTACATAAAGCAAAGACAGAGCTAAGGACTAAGCCACATAAAGTGCATCTGTGCAACCTGGTGAACAGTGAAGGACAAGACAAAAAGACAGTGTAGGACAAAAGACAGTGCAAACAAAAAATACAAGACAATACACAAAAAAGTGCAGACCAGTGTAAATACTGTATGTTCAATCAATATTGCGTGTGCAGAAATACTGGAATGAACACATTAGTATTATAGCAGAAGTTACATGAGGTATTGTTATGTATTGTGCAAAGCAGCAATCAACTGACTTACTGGATATTTATTTCTTGTTTATACAGTAGAACTGCAAGTGAGGTCATTGTAGACAGTCATAAGCAGCAAGCCTGACACTCAAATATATTACATCAAGCCTTTTTCCATGCAAGATTGCTTCGGTCTGATAAGGTTAGAAAGCTGAGTTAAGATGGTTTATTAGGACTGTTGTTCCTAATGTGAATTGGGAACAAAACTATTATTGGCTTACTTTGCAATTACCTCCTCCATATGTCACAGACTGTATTGTGTTTTCCTAAAAATGTCATTTAACAGACAATGAGGCATCTTCCATTTTACAAGACAGAAAATAGGTCTACGCATGAGCACTGAACTAGAACTAGTTTTCTGGCAGAATGTTGGCTGATTAAAACCCAGAACTCATTTGCAATCTTGCAACAATATAGCGTGAAGTTGCAAAACACCCACTGACTACTCACTGGCAAGACAGATATGTGGGTCACACAGGAATTAATTTGTGGTTTGGATTGAAATAAATTGCTTGTTTTGTGCCCCAAAAGTCAGGAAACATGCTCTTTGTGTCTGTGGTTTGAAATTTTGGCACGATAAGACTTGACCACTGAGAAATGACCTTGGAATGAAACATCAATACACAGAGACTAACACGCACACACACACTCACACACACACACACACACACACACACACACACACACACACACACACACACACACACACACACACACACACACGCACGCACGCACGCATGCACACACACATACAGTATATCTGCACACACTCTACACACACACACAAGTATCCAGACTCGAAGTACAAACACTATACATTAGTTTGATTGCATGCTTAAGATGTCTTCTTCTAATTAGCCTTCTCTGGACTAACATGCGCTCCCCTTCTCTGACCTCGCCAAAGTGTCTAAGCATCATTGCTTGATTAGCTGATTGGTGGCCATGTTTGATATTTGTTATCATGCAGTGCTGATTACTGCAAATAACAGACCTGACCTTTGCAAGGATGCGTCTTCAGAGTACAGCGTTAGCAAACCGTACACAAGACAGACACATGCATATGGAAATAAACATCATCTCCATAACAATGCAGCCAGAATTCGATGCATTTTATACTTTTTATTTTCTTTTTTTTCCTTATATATTCAGGCTGAAACCAAAGGGGTCATTTTAAGTGCATAAATATACCTAATATATCCAAGATACCAAACACATCTGGGTTTTTCATGTTCATTTGAATAATACATTTATTAAATGACAAATTTAATTTCTTGTCCTTTTAAGCATTTTCGGGTCATCTGGTTCTGTTTATTTTAGATGTGCTTACTGTGTAGGGAAGTGTGTTTTCAGGAAGGATGTGGTGTATCATGATGTGGTGTAGTAACTAGATCCTTCCCATAGAGGGAATTATTGTGCTCTAACCACAGATGGATGAATAAACATTGAAATAAAATGACACTGTGCTCTTTTATGCAATAACTTTTTTTATACGACTATACTGTATAATGATGGCAGATAAATTACATTTCTACATTTATTCTACATTTATTTATTCAAATGCACCAATTGTATATCATACAATCATCATATATTTTATTCTGTAATATGGTTTGTGATATTACTGGTAAATATTGTTTTCACTTTTATTTACACATCCCTGTTAGCGTATTCATTCATGCGCATTATGGAAAGGTTAAGGAGTGAAGGCTATTTTAAAAGCCACCGACACTGATGCATTCTGCTGAATATGATCAAGGACACAAAGCAGTCCAGGAAAAAACATCAGATCCAAGTTCAAATTAAATGATGATGCTTATGTTGTGATACAGTTTATGAAACTGTGGAAATCATAGAAGTCATCAAGATATGCTAATAATTATTGTGCAAACAGAACAATATTTTGTTAATTCTTGGATAGAACATTTTTTGCAATGAAAATGTTGTAGCAGGTTCAAATATATATTTAAAAATGTACAGTATAGAAGGCCCAGAAATCTTGGTTCCAGGTTGACTGCATTGTTTTGCTAGTTTTAAATTTTTATCTGTAGTAGAAGTAATGCACAGCAATGTACAGTATTAGTAAGCCTTTAAAAGCCAGCAGTAGAGTGATAACAAACAGCCTTCTCGGTCTCAAGTCCTGTATTGCGAATAACTCTGTGATTTACAAGATATTTAAACAGAACATTAAACAAATTCGGCAACTCCAAAGTTGAATAATGACATAAAATGACCTCTAGTATATGAGGATTTTTGTTGTCTGCTGTATGTAAATAGAGATGAGTATTATCTTTTGTTCCTCTTGAAATAATTTAATTAGTCCTCGGATTCAAAGAGAGGCGTGACAGCACTGACTTGGGTGATGGAGTGGAACTTTAATCAAATATTAATCCCGCTAAAACTTCCCAACGCCCCCAGACTATCTTTCTTCCACCAGCCCTATAGTTTCCATTTGCCATGAACGATCACAGTAAGCCGTGTGTGTGTGTGTGTGTGTGTGTGTGTGTGTGTGTGTGTGTGTGTGTGTGTGTGTGTGTGTGTGTGTGTGTGTGTGTGTGTGTGTGTGTGTGTGTGTGTGTGTGTGTGTGTGTGTGTGTGTGTGTGTGTTAGGGGTGACCGCATGAGTGCTTGTGAGAGTTTGCATATTTATATGTGAATGTTTGTTGTGGTGACCGCATGTTTGCTTCATCCCCATGAATACGTGTTTCATACAAATGTAGATTTCTTCCCTGCATTTTGAATATATATATATATATTTTTTTTTAAGATGACAAAGATTAAAGAAATATTCTATATTCTATAAAAGTATCTATAAATTATGCAATAAATCTACATAATTTCATTTGTTATACCATAACAATTAAATTTGAAGTGTGAACAATTAAATGGCTGTAGTTTTGTTTTAGCATATGTATATTCACATATTAAAAAAAAAAACACTTGTTAATGAAATTCAAAAAGATTCATGTTGGTTTTTTGTTCTTTTCTCTCTCAGCAGCAAATATGTTGCGATTCTTGTCCATGATAAATCACACACAAGCTGGATGGAGATTCCATTCTTTAAAGTTCAGCATCTGCAGTGTTTGGTTCAATAACATCAGCCATAAATACAGCAATATATGTGTTTGAGTGTGTTGGGCAAAGTAGGATCAAGTGGTCTAGAACTTTCCTGACCTGTGATAAAAGCTGTGTGGTGTTAAGCTCACAGCTTTAACAGGACTAAAACACAAGACTGAAATAGAGATGCTACTCTTATAACCCAGGTTGACAAAAGGACAACACATGTTATGGGTTACACAACATTCATTGACGGGTTTGACTGATTCTGTCTCAACTTACAGTACAATTAATAAACCATACTCGCATTTCTAAACAAGAAATTATAATTAAAATCAGTGTTATAGATCGTTCACTCGTGTGGTTGATAAGTCAAACGGCAGTTTAAAGCTTAATTTTATTTCCATAATTACTAGCGTATTAAACGGTTGTCCTTGAAAAGGACATACAAACAGTAAATGTGCCTAATGCTTAGCGTCTCCTGATTAAAACAGCCAGCAGTATACGTAATGTGATTTATTAATATTTATCAGTTATCATAGAAATACTTACCAATAGTTAGCATTGTCACAACATGAGGATAGTGTGATTTTTAAAAACAGTGATCTCACAAATATAGTATTTGTTTTGCTTGGTAGCCTTGGTATTGGGCTGCGTCCTTGTGCTTAGGAATTTTACAAATTTAGGTGTTGGACTGGCTCGTGATTGAGCACTGGGATAGGTGGTTTTTAATACAGTGAGTACATTGGACTGAGTGGTCCTTGTACCGGATACACTTTGGACTTCAATTGCTAAGGTGTCCTTGGACTTCAGGATCGGTTGTCATCAAGCATTGGCCTTGATAGTCCTTGGACATTGGGTTGGGTTGTGCCAAGAGCCACCAAGTTCAACAACCACTGATCCCAATGCCCACGAGTTATCCAGTCTAATGTTTCAGTCAGAGTGTAAGCGAGCACCACTAACACTGGTGTGGATTGAAATACTTGTAACAATTGAAGCCTCCATGAGCTTCAATAAATACTCCACGATAAGCACATTAAATACTCAAACATACACTGATAATCCACATGAGTAAAATTTGCTGTACGTTTCAAATATTAGTTTAGTTCAGTGACTAAATCACTGCAGCGATTCAAACCTGATCATTTGCAAATGCTGTAGAAACACCAGGGAATATTATTTTATTTTAGCTTTACACTTCATAATAAAGGTTTTTATCCCTTAGTCTGGAGTAACCTTTGTCATGTACATTTTAGTGTTATGGCTCATTAACTGTTCTTCCACAAATAAAGTGGGTGTTTGAGCAGAGAAATAAATAAAATGTGCTAAACAGAAAATACACCAGGACCAGGGATGGCAACCTATGCTTTTAGGTAAAGTGGCAGTTTGTGTCTTCTGTCACAATTTCTCAGGCATGTTTGAGGTAGTTACACAAAGCATCCAGTCCTCCCTGGAGCGCTTCTTGTAGAGGTTTCAAGAGTGGATTATGGACAATATGCAAACCCTTATCAAGTGGATGACATGCCAACCTTTTGAGGTTCTTGAGCATGTATATTTCTGCAGGGACATTCTGCAGGTCATTAAAGTTGACATTAAGGAGCTTCAGGTCAGTCAAATAGCACAGAGTCCGGGGTAGAGTGTGAATGTTGTTGCCTTCCACTATCAGAATCTTGAGGTTGGATAATTCCTGGATCTGGTTGGCAATGTTCTCCAGGACGTTATAAGCCATATGCAAGAACACAAGGGCTTTCATTGCGTAGATGCAAGTGGGGACATGTGACATACGGTTGTAGCTCAAATTTAGCTTGGCCAGTCTTTGCATGGAGACTAAGCTACCTGGAAGCCCTGTCAGCTGGTTGTTGGCAAGTCTGAGAACCTCGAGTTTGACACAGTAGCTCAATTCCTCATGCACCTCACTGAGGCGGTTGCAGTAGGCAAACAGTACCTTTAAGTTCTGAAGGAGCCCGATCTCAGGGGGAAGTCTCTCCAACTCATTCCCCCATATATTGAGCACCACAAGGTTCTTCAGATTTCCCAGGCCAGAAGGTAGAGAGCATAAATTGTTAATGGATAGGTTGAGCTTGTCTAGCTCATGGAGCTCCCACAGGTCAGCTGGAGCCTCAACCAGGCCCCTCATGGACAGCCTGAGGGTGCTGTAGCCAAAGTGTGTGGTGGTATGTTTGCGGAGGTGCTCTGCAGAAGATAGTTTCTCTTCTCGGTTGCCTTTGCATCTCTTCTGTCGTTTAACATCATCAGATTTGCTGTTTGAAGATGGCCATGGTCCCCAGACCCTTGGAGCAACATCTCTATGAGATGTTTGCTGCTGAGTTATCTTTTGCCTTAGAAGAAACATTGAAGATAAGATTTCCCTAAAGAATGTGTGGATTTGTTCACAGGCTTTTCAGTGGTAGGACGAAGCTTCTTTAATTTGAGACACTTTTCCAGACATAGCCAGTGTTGACACTGTTGTTTAAAAAATGGGAAAAGTGAGACATTTATGAAGAATTCTGCTAAGCATTACCGTTAACAGCTAAAGACTTGTAGCTTACCCGAGAGAGCTGAGCAGCTTTGGATTTTTCAGCCTCAGGGCTTGTCGGGCTTCACAGAAGTGCGAAAATGTAGTTAGTTTTCAATATTAACCGCTGTGTCCATGTGAACTTTGGAAACTTTTTTCTCCCCCCAGGCCAGCAGAGCTGTGCAGATGTGCATGAGTCGGAGAGCTTCGTTGTCCTGATGAAGCTTTCTTGCGTGTCTGTCGAGGCGGATGAGGCAGCATAACTCTCTCACTTGCTTTCTCTCTCTCTCTTAGCAGCTGTCATTGTCACTATAGCTTAGAGCTAACCAGTCCCTCAGCCAGGGCTGCTTAGCATTATAAGGCAGGCAGACACTAAATCACTCTTCATGCACTCCCAGAGCACACAAATACAAATTTTGTTATGCATATTGCTAAATAATAACCTTTTTTCAAACACTTATATTTTTATTGGAACCAACTGAATGTCCTATAGACCATGAAGGGCCTATTGACCAAGTGTTCCTATCATTATGGGGACAATATAAATATAAATATAAATATATAACTCCTTTATTATGCATTGTGTGAGTATCATGTGAAAAATATTAATTTGAGCCCTATTTATCTGTACGCTCATTCGACCTAAAATTAGGTAAAGCTTGGGACTACGCTGTAGAAACACTTGATCATTGTCTGAAAAAAGCAACAGATCTTAGCAGCATTAGGCCTGTAGCTACACTGGATAAACTTTCTGGCAGGCAAGGACTAAATAAAACAAGACTAGATGGCAACAACCGCAGTCACTGATGAACAAAAACACTGAGACAGTTTGCTACAGAGTCTGTTGTTGAATTTAGTTGAACACAGCTTTTACAGTATCTTATCTTAGATATAGGGTAACATTACTACCAAGTAGATGGGGCTGTAATCAGATAATAATCAAACATAGAACGTCATTATGGCCATGAAATTGATTTTCATAATAACAGAACCTCCTGAATTGCTCTACCACTGCACTTTGACATTAACACTAACAATTTTTCAACTTCTTTCATACATTACATCTATGTAATGTTCTGCAATGTCCATGTCATAAGTTAGTTCCTGTTATCACATACTGTATGGTATTGTAGCTGTAAATAGATACTTTCTTAGCAGCTTCTTATTTTCTCTGATTCTTTCTTTTAAAGGCACAAATCTAAGACGTAGTCATATTTTTGAGTAACTCAAAATCCTTTGTAATAAAAACACGACACTGTAGACGCCTTCCAAAGTTGCTAATTAAGTATCTTCTTGCTACAGAAGTCCTAAATTGTTTGTCGTGATCACGACTTAATTCTCTCATGATCTCTGCACGTACACAATTGTTAATATGTAATGGATTATTCTCATACAGACGATTGTTTGTATTCGTTTTGATGCGCATTTATTATCTTCCGTATCTTGCAGAAAATGCAAAGAAAAACTGGCAATTTTCCTTTTTTCCCATCAGTATTCAGAATTATAAACCATAAGGTTTAGGCAGAGGAGAATTTATAAATCACATCAGTTCCAAGGTTACAAGTTAAAACTTCATATGTTGCATAGTACAGGTTCGGTAATTGTGTCAAAATGTGTAAGCGTAGTGTGGAATATCACAGCCACTTCTCACTGCTCTGCATCCTGACGGCTTTGCCCTGCTGCTTTCCTTTACGCTGTCTTACTCTGTTTATCTACATCTGTGCCAAATGAGACTCTACCTGCTGCCGTCCCAGCACTCTCGCTCTGGGTGTGTGTCTCTATCCATGTGACTGTGTGTACACATACAGTATGCATTTACAATCACATACTCAGGCTCTTTTTACAGTATACATACAGAATTTCACAGAAGTGAGTACACCCCTCACATTTTTGTAAATATTTTATTATACCTTTTATTATGTGAAAACACTGAAGAAATGACACTTTACTACAATGTGAAGTAATAAGTGTACAGTTTGTATAACAGTGTCAATTTGCTGTTACCTCAAAATAACTCAACACACAGCCATTAATGTCTATACCGTTGGCCACAAAAGTGAGCGCACCCCTAAGTGGAAAATGTCCAAATTGGGCCCAATTAGCCATTTTCACTCCCCGATGTCATGTGACTTGTTAGTGTTACAAAGTCTCAGGTGTGAATGGGGAGCGGTGTGTTAAATTTGGTGTTATCGCTCTCACTCTTTCATACTGGTCACTGGAAGTTCAACATGGCACCTCATGGCAAAGAACTCTTTGAGGATCCGAACAAAAGAATTGTTGCTTTATATAAATAAGTTGTAGGCTATAAGAAGATTGCCAAGACCCTGAACTCAGCTGCAGCACGGTGGCCAAGACCATATAGCGGTTTAGCAGGACAGGTTCCACTCAGAAAAGGTTGACCAAAGAAGTTAAGTGCACATGGTCAGTGTCATATCCAAAGGTTGTGTTTGGGAAATAGATGTATGAATGCTGCTATCAATCCACCTCAGCATGGTTTTTAAAGATGGGAGAGAACTCCAGAGGAAAAAGATATGGATATAAGACAACAAAAAAAATTATTCTAGCATCCTGGAGCTGTAACAACACTTGATATAATATTACATTTTTGTGGACAATTGCCCATTTCCAATATCCAATAGCCAATATCATTAACCTCTGTCTCATCTTAACTTACTGCAGTTCACATTTAAAGTTTGGAGTCAATGAAGAAAAAGAAAACATCAATGTATTAAGCATTTTTATTTTTTATTTATTTTTATTTTTTTTACAATTTCAATATGTCCTTTATTAGTAAGATTACCTCAAATAATTTCCTGAAAGCATTTGGAAATGGCATTTACTGTACACAACCTTGTGACTTTGGAGTGTTTGGCATCTATTCCTGAGATCCTCATTACAACAGCCAGTAATGAGAAATGCCAATAACAGGCCTCATCAAAACACTTTGTGTCTGATTGAACTGGGCCTCAATGCAATTTATACAGTAGCAGGTTATGACAACAGATTTAATATTAAAGGCGGACAAAAGCTTGTTTTGAAGACCATAATTTTTTTTTTTTACTTGGATAATCAACTGCTTGATACACTGTGTTGCTTCATCAGAAATGATATTTAACAACAGAAGGTTTTTTTGGTAGGAAATCCAGAAAGTATAAGATAAAATATAGATCATAAAGTGTAGTTTCAATTTAGTATATATATATATATATATATATATATATATATATATATATATATATATATATATATATATATATATATATATATATATATATATATAATTAATATAAATTATTGCAGATTTTATTTTATTTTATTTGCCAGATATTACCAAATTTTCATGAATTCTTTTCAGTGGTTTTCTAATGTTGATATATTAATATAGTTTGTGTATGTGTGTTGAAGGGTGAGTGTCTGTAAGATTTAGATGATCTTTCTGGTCTAAAAAAAAATTCCCATGATGTAAATGAGCTCTGAGCAATGGGGGATAAAGTTCCAGGCTCTCTGTGATGCATGGGCACAGAATTCATTAGGGGAATAATTAGCTCACATTTTCATACTGTGCGGCCCACCTGTATTTTTCGAAGGTAAGAGAGCGAATCCACAAATTAACATTTTCAACTCAAACTGAAATACAGACTAACACCGGATCTGTGTTGGTCCGGGACGTAAGGATAGGACTACAGAATGAACAAAAAAGGTGGAGAGTGTAACAGAGTCAACAGGAGCCTTGAGAGAAAAAAATGAATGTAGAATAAAAGACAGAGAAAGTGAGGTAAAGTGAGTAAGTGAGGTAAAGCTACAGCTAAGAGAAGGATAAATTTCACGTTAAACTGGAGCATCGTGATAAATGGAGCCTTCGGTAACCCTGGAGGAAACACAATCCAGGTTAACTCTCAGAGAAAAGACAAAATCTCTAGCGATGAGAAGAGAGAGAGAGAGAGAGAGAGAGAGAGAGAGAGAGAGAGACCCGAAGGATGAAGGAGCAGAGGAGGAGAGGAGAGAGAGAGAGAGCAGAAGACGAGTGAGAGAAGGGAATAGAAACCAGAGCACACGTCATGATAAATAGTAAGAAAACAATTAGGAGGAAAGAGTACAGAGAGAGAGAGAGAGATGAGAGGGTATGAGGAGATTGTGATAGAGAATAGAAACCAGAGCACAATCATGATAAATAGTAAAAAACAAAAACAAAAAAAAAACAGAGAGAGAGAGAGAGAGAGAGAGAGAGAGAGAGAGAGAGAGAGAGGGAAGGAGGGAGTGAGAGAATGTGAGAGAGAGAGAGAGAGAGGGGGTAAACCAGAGCACAATCAGGATAAATAGTAAGAAAAACAAGGGGAGAGAGAGAGAGAGAGAGAGAGAGAGAGAGAGAGAGAGAGAGAGAGAGAGAGAGAGAGAGAGAGAGAGTGTAACAGAGAAGGAGTAAAAAGAGGTGTATGCAGGAAAAAGCAGCGTGTCAGGTCAGCATGGTGCTGATGCAGTGCATCACAATACAAACCAATTGTGTTGCTGACACCTTCAGGCTGCATGATGGAGCACCAGCACTGGGATTATCTGGGTCTCCCTGAGGGAACACACAATGTGGAACACATGCAGACACACTCACACGCCCTGTACACCAAAGCAAAAGTTTTACGGTGTCCATCCTCACTACTCAGTCATGCACTAAACATCTGTACATTTAACACATAAGCAGACGCATCAGATCAGATCTCGAAAATATGAAAATACAGTATATTCTTCAAACATAACCCAAACAAGATGTATTGTAGATATATGTAGTGGTGTATCACCACCCAGCAATCAGTAGGAGTCCTAGGGAGTAGAAAAGATGTTGTAGGTATCAAATACACAGCTTCAGTTACACAGCTGTGATGTTTTCTGAGCAGCAGTCAAAGTTTCTTGAGATTTTAAAATTTGCCTGCTCAAAAAAAAAACTTAACACTAAATGCTAAACTTATTCATAAATCAACTGCTTTGTTGCTTTGCTGATTTGCTGTATTTACTGTACGACATTCATTTAAAAAAACAACAACAACTGTCCAGCCACTTTAAAGATGTCATTATAAGATTGGTTAATTGTGTCCATAAAGGGATGCACGTGATCACCAACAATACATAGATACCTTTGCCATTTAAGCCATGTTTAATTAGGAATGAGGGACCCAGTAGGCGAAAGCAAACATTCCCATCAGCATTACTCCACCACCTTTAGCCTGAACTACAGTATCTATGGATTAGTGCTGTTGATGCTAAAGTCTGGTCCTGGCATCTTAATACTTCGTACCAGGGTTATTTTTTACCATACATAATCTGTCTGAGTTTATGCTCAATGTAGCCTCAGATCTCATGTGTGTGTTCTGATACCTAATAAAGTTAGATGAGTGTATACATTATTTAATAAATATTAATGGCAGCATTGCCGCCTCACAGCTCTGGGCTTTCTGGTTTGATGTTGGACCTGTTTACTGTCTGTGTGGAGTTGCTGTGCAGTTTCTGTTCTCAGTTTGTGGGTTCTCTTGTTTCCTCGCTTCAGCCAAAACCATGCCGTCTGATCCATTCTTTAATCAAAATGGCATCTATATTTGAATAATTGTATGAATATGTTTGTATGCTTCTGTGCAATGGACTGATGTCTGATACAGGATATATTCCCAGCTCATGAGCTTGGACTGATCCTGAAGCAATAAAGGCTGTTTTAAGGTCATGATACCACTGTAAAGTGTTTTTTTTTTAAATGCTGTTCTGTTATTCATTACTCAAGCCACTGTGGTTGTATGTTTGAGAGGAAGCGAGAGAGCGCGAGAGTGAGAAATACCATGGGTTCTGGCATCAGAATCAAACAAGTGCAGAAAGCAGAGAGGAGGAAATTATACCAAGGCAAGAAGGTGGATAAAGATGTGCATGATGATGATGATGATGATGATGATGATGATGATGATGATGATGATGATGATGACGACGATGATGATGGGTGGCTGGCTGAAGATCTGAAAGGCTTGTTAGTAACACACATTCCATCACATTCCCACAGAGAGCAGTGTCCAGGTGGCAGCACTTCTGGCACAGCAAACGAGAAAGAGAAGAGAAGAGAAGGACAGAGTGAAAGAGAAATGATGAAAGAGAGAAGAGAGGGGTGGACAAGAGACGGGTATTCATGCCCAGGGATGCCAGCAACTATTCAGGCCAAGAGGACTGATGCCAGCTGCAGGGGTGGGCACACATTTAATGGCAACATGGAAGATGTGGAAGCGATCAGCAACCAGAACAGCGAGAGCAGAGAAGGGGTGTTACGCATGAGCATTTCTGTTTCTGCAATTACACAGTAGTAGAACATCAGGGCAGAACATATCATTACAACACAGAGATAATTTGCAGTTCGTAGTGAACGTAGGCCTGTATTTTGTAGAGGATATAGAGAATGAGCCAACCATTCGTTTTTTTTATTTGTATGATATTATGTAATATGTATATAACATCCTATTTATAGTATATATATAATATGTATGTAAAACCCTACAAAGTACATTTCTGTGTCTACATATTTGGAATGCGCAGTATTCATATAATATTCATACGGAATGTGAAGTCAGTTTAGTAACACATATACAAATAACACAAACTTTTTGATAACCGCTCGGTTAGGAGACGTTTGCTCTAAAAAACCTGTAGACCTTAAAACCTTCAAATAAATGAAATGCTTCAGTAAAAACTCACAAGATGTAACCATGTGCTTTTGTAGTGCAACTAGAGATATGTAGATGTATATACTGTACATCCTATAAAAACTACAAAATAAAGAGAATAAATCAGTAAACGATTCCAAGAAACAGGAGGCATGCAATGACAAAGTCACAGCAAAAAAAAAATTTACAGGATTAAATAGGGAAGGCAATTGGGAAGACATTAATTCTGTAATATTTATTTATTTACTGTATATGCTTTCATATATACCACTTGCTGTAAATATGCTAGATATTTATCTGCTCTTTTGCACGCATGCCAAACTGCATTTCGTTGCTGTGAACTGTACCTGTACTATGCAATGACAATAAAGTTCTATCTATCTATCTATCTATCTATCTATCTATCTATCTATCTATCTATCTATCTATCTATCTATCTATCTATCTATCTATCTATCTATGATGAAGACATGTGTGCAGAGGTGGGAATGGGTAAAGTATAGGGCAGGGCAAACATGTGCTAACAAAACAAAAACAAAAACACATGGCACATGACAACAAAAACCGCCAGAATGTCCCCCTGGTGTACAGGCATGGCATAGTCCAATCCATCCTACACAGGGTGGCAAAGAACCTATGCCAGGGGACACAGGGCACAGTGCGAAGGATGCCTTGGACATGGTGCAATCACAAATCGATTCAAACAGTACAGATATTTTAGAGATACAAATTCAGCCTACCACATATTTCTTGGGACTGAGGGAGGAAATCAGAGTACCTGGAGGAAACCCATGAAGCACAGGGATAACATGCAAACCCTGTGCATGCAGGGTACGTGGGAATTGAACCCATTCAATCCTGTAGGTGCCAGGCAAACATGCTAAACTCTAAGCCAACCAGCTGATCTGGAACAAAATATGCATCATAATAGCTCCACATACATTAACATCAGTGTGAATATGCATGTATAATTTAATATCCAATGTGTGTGCACACATATATGTGTGTATTAGCATACTTGTGCTTATCAGAACAGCAGCAGTCATTTCTGCCCTTGTGCTTCTCTGATACACAGCATGTCCCTCTGCTTGGTTTCTCTTTAGAGAGCCTCACTCAGGCAGAACTGAGCACTGACTGGTGTATCCTGCTGTTTCATATAACTCTCTCTCTCTCTCTCTCTCTCTCTCTCTCTCTCTCTCTCTCTCTCTCTCTCTCTCTCTCTCTCTCTCTCTCTCGCTCTCTCTCTCTCTCTCTCTCTCTCACACACACACACACACACACACACACACACACACACACACACACACACACACACACACACACACACACACACCCTCCTTTATCACACATCCACAGGAACTGCATCTGCTGCCAGGGAGTAAAACTCTCAAGTGTTAAGAAGTGTCTGGTGTATCTTAAACACTATTTGGTGCTACTCTCAAGACTTAAAGAAAAATTCTGTCAAAACAATACTGATATACATAGTTAATGTATCGGCTTATTGGAGGTTTTTCTTGTTAGCCAGTAGATTAAAAAAGGCTGACTGGTCATTTTTTCCAAAGTTACAGCAAATATTTTTAAAACAACACTATTTTTAGTGTTGGTTGGTTTTGTTTTTTTATTATTTGTACAAATTTACACTTCACCTAACAGACATACAGAAGTTAATAATACATTTTTGCTTCAGTGCATTTCTAGTATAGACTGTTAATGTATGTGCATACTAATGCATGTAAATAAATCTGTGCAACAAATGTGCAAAATAATAAATCTGTCATTTCAAATGTTGTTCTGTTGATGTACAGTGGTATTTCAGTCGTCCACAGGTCAACAATCATCTCTTTAGTATTATCAACACTGTTGTCTCTGCACCATTCAGATGATTCACCTCCACTCTGTATGCTGATGTGTCACTGTTTCTGATGAGGCAAACAACTGGTTTGTCCTGAACAGTTGATGACATGATTTCAGATTTTGCAAATCTTTGCAGCACAGTCATGAGTGAGGAACAGTGCACACAGCCTTGGGGAGAGCCAGTGTTCAGTGTAGTGGTGTAGTGTCACGAGTCAACAGTATAAAGAGCAAAGGACCGAGAACACAGCCTTGGGGAATGCCAGTGTTCAGTGTGGTGGTGCAGTGTCATGAGTCAGCAAGGTATACAGCAAAGGATCAAGCACACAATCCAGTGTTCAGTGTGGTGGCACTGTGTCACGATTCAACAGGATAAAGAACAAAGGACCGAGCACACAACCCTGGGGAGTGCCAGTGTTCAGTGTAGTGGTGCTTGAGGTGGAGTTGCTAATCCTGACAGAAAAAGAAACAAAAATCCCATAATCTACAGTAGGTGCAATGGGATGTAGTCAGACCAAGTAGACTTAGCTTTGTTAGCAATTTTTGTGTGAAGATTGTATTAAATCCCAAACTGACATCTAAAACAGAATCCTTATACAGTATAGTCATGCTTTTTTGTCCAAATTGTGTTTTTTGTTGAGTGTTTGGGATGGTAGGAGTGCTGAAATGGGTCCAGTGTGGTGGGAGGACTGCGCTTTATATGTTTTATGACAAGCCACTTCATAATATTAGGTGTGTGTGTGTACCCGGGTTGGTAGTCATTCAGGCAGGATATAGATGATTTCTTTGGCAGAGCACACAGTGACAACTGCTTGGCTCAGGGAAATGTTGAAGATGTCTGAGGACATATGCAAGCTGATCAGCACATTGTAAGCCTGAGCACCCTGTAAAATATGTTGAAAGGACCTACAGCTTACTCTGAACAGAGTTTTCCTGACAGGTACTTGGTCAGAGTGAGTTGGGGTAGTTTTCCCTGCTGTCACGATGTTCTGTTATAGGAACAAGGTGACATAATGACAGTCAAGTGGTGTAGCTCTGTAGTCTGTGATGACCTGGATGCCTTGCCATACGCCTGTTTGTGTCCACGGTATTTAGTAAGTGACCATAGATTCTTTCTGTGTAGTTGCACATCAACTCTCTGATAGCCTGGGGCAGATCGGACCTGAAAGCAGTCATAACAGATAGGGATATTAGCATAACAGATAATGGCCAAAAAGCAAAAAATATCAAAAATGAAAAATGAACGATTAACGTGATTTTTTAAAGTGATATTTGCCTCATTGTATTTCCACCTCCCCTACCAGTTTCCATTCTCATATCCATTACCATTGAATGTGCTAGTTGACTAGTATACAGTATGCAACCCTAAAATAATAAAGATTTTTTTTGTAATAAGATTGTTTTGGTAATTCTCTGGCCACACAGCAATATGGCTAGATATACTGTAGCTAGAAAATATTGAAGTATAACATTGGAAATGAATATATAAGGAAAGCAATGTTAGAATACATTCACAGGATATTCTGTTTTTCACAATGATTTACTTCTTAACGTTTTTATTTATCATGCAATTTTCTATCACGCTAATTGAACTCATGTTTATTAGTCCAAGGATTATGATTATTTGACTCTCAATTTGAATCACTGATTGTTTTGCAGAGACAATCATTGTTTCAAATTTAAATGTGTCTGTCATTAGACCAAATTACCACAGTTATTACATATTCGGAATAATGATCTGGGGAAAGTAAAGATTATCCATAACTTGTGGCTAATTATAAGCCCCTTCTCTTTTGTTCAGAGACCCATGGGTCTATTGGAATAACTACTCAGGCAAATAAAAGTTTAGCATTTCAAATTTGGTAACATCAACTACAAATTAAATTTCATTCTTTGCCGTCAGCCGATTTGCATGATCCCACAAGAGGAAATGTGTCATCGTCAGTCGGAATAACATTTATCCAATCACCCTGCAGACTCAGATGGAGGTCTCTGGGCAGCTCGCTGGTGGCACGTTATTACAGCTGCCGGTTATTCTCGATGTGTTTAGAATGAAAAGAGCTGTCTTTGCAGCCATGTTCATTTGGGATCCACTTCTTCTGGAATGGATAAGGCTTCATTAAAGAGAGAGAGAGATGAAACTGTCAATCTGATTTGGGATCTGTGAAGGCTGCAGAAGTGCTGCCATTTTCCTATATTATATCTCCTTTTGCTGGTCCTTCACATGTCCCTCATTGATCTGTCACTTTAGTTCTCAAATTTTAGAAGTTCATAAAAGAGTAGTCCTGATTAGAGAGTAGAGTGATCTCTCAATCTGTTGTCTGAAAATTGCCATTAGAGAAAGTGAACCATTCTAACCAATCAGAATCAAGAATTCAATACCTATGGCTCTTAGTGATTTCTGGTAAAAAGTTAATAGGCTTGTGGTGCATTATGGGTAATTCACATCCCATCAAGAAGACTTTAACAAAAGAAAAAGAAAAACATTCTTTCCATTTGGGGTTTGTTCAAATAAGAACACATGAATTCTAGTGTTTAGTACAGAGATATAGGGAGAAGAAAAGATACTAAGAAAAAAATCCAATGCTGTTTTTTCATCGTTATTCCATGAAATATACCTCATGAAATCAGAATCAATCTACTGCAGTTCAAAAAAATAAGAAACACTTTGGCAAATATCAATCACTGTTTATGACTTGGATTATTCTCTGCCTACACTTAAATCTCTTACGAAGACACACAATAGATCATATTCTTTCTGGCATTTAGCATTTGCAGGCATGGGGGTGGGGGTGGGTGGGTGGTTACAGAACTGCTTAATTAATCACAGACCTCTCGTTAGAACCTCCTGTGAACTCGGCTCTCGCTAGTCCCCTGGGTGATTAATTGAAATTAATTGAAAAGTCTCTGACATTTAGTACCTTCACGAGGCTTGTGTAACAAGCGAGAATCTAACATACTCTAAAACCTTGGTGCTGAGGTGTCAGAGGTGTAGGGCTTGGAGGAGCTTGGAATGGAAATTCAACACACACTCTCTCTCTTTCTCACACACACACACACACACACACACACACACACACACACACACACACACACACACACACACACACACACACACACACACACACACACACACACACACACACACACACAGACACAAGAGAAAGTGGATTCATAATTGGATGACAAATTAAAAAAAAACATGAAACCAAGGATATGTGTGTGAGACGAATGAATAATTAAAGAAATAAACACATAGATTACACATTATTTATTTATTTATTTATTTATTTATTTATTTATTTATTTATTTATTTATTTATTTTTGACATCCAAACCTCGGGGAGCTGTTTGGAGCATTGCACTTCTCTCACTAAGTACTCACTTGTCATACACTCATCGGGCAAAACTGCACATATTGGCATCCCATGGATCCTCACCTGTAGAGAAAGACCATTTGGCGTCAGGCTGAACCTCTTTGACTTTCATAGACTTTTAAAATAGTTTGGAAAGTGAGGAAAGAGTCCAACTTTTTTTTTGTAAAGCTTTTCAGAATTTAGTAAGGAATATGGCATGGTGTTATATAAGTAATAACATATGATGGACCATGCTGTTAGACAAAAGAGTACATGCCAAGTTATCAGTTCATGACATAAGGTCATGACAACCCAAATGTGTGTTATTTTTGTGTACGGCTGGAGAGTGTTATTCCACATATAATGATTACAAATCTAATTTATTCAAATTTCTTAATGAATAATGCCTTTTAAAATGTAGAGATAATATATAATCCACAAAATAAGTTAGACCTTTTGTATCACATTACATCAGATTTCTCAACACTCTCTCTCTCTCTCTCTCTCTCTCTCTCTCTCTCTCTCTCTCTCTCTCTCTCTCTCTCTCTCTCTCTCTCTCTCTCTCGCTTTTTCTCAAGCATAATGTGTGAAGCTATGGGCTGTTCCCAACCTAAAGCTGATAATTTTCCAAATAAAAGAGCCTTTTATACAACAGCAAATTTGTTGAAGAACACAGTTTTAATAAACAATTAAGGAAATTTTGTTATATTTTACTTTTAAAGATTTACATTTATATTTGCACTTACAGCATTTGGCCGATCCCCTTAACAAGGGAGACTTACAAAAGTGCTTTTAAATCTCTATCATTGAATACATTAACTATGGTTCACTAAATAAAGATTAACCTTCATGTCTCTTTATAAGTTATTACTAAAGAACCCTAATCAAAGAGAATTCAACAGAAGCTGAAATAGACGTCTGTGAGGTTTAGTGTTCGGATTGCTGGTTTGTTGGCTCCTTCTACTGGTTTGTAAGGGCAATACAGCTGTGTGTGTGTGTGGGGGGGGGGTGTATACTGTATAATGTGTAATCATATATTAAACACTTTAACCATTTCACATAGGAAAACATGACATAGCTTTTCTTTTTAACCGTAAGCTTTTTTTGTTTTTGCTTTAAGTGAAATGGAATTTTTCTGAGCTATTGGTTAATGAAAATCTGATGTCAGTTGGGAACAATGTGCTGGAAACGTAATCTTTTCTATTTACTATGACCATCTATGTGAGCCCCCTCAACAACCCCCACCCACCCCCATGCCCCAAGCTGGTGTTATGGCTGCATTAGATGTATAATTGCTAATGCTTGACAAACATTGCTTGTACTCCGTAACACCTGACTCACAGTGAACATTTTCATGTCTCCAGCACCCCCAGAGGTCCAGAAAGTAGGAGATATTTTTCATATAAACATGTTTGGAAGGGGTTTTTTGAAAGCATTCGTCCTTTCATGTGTGTGTGTGTGTGTGTGTGTGTGTGTGTGTGTGTGTGTGTGTGTGTGTGTGTGTGTGTGTGTGTGTGTGTGTGTGTGTGTGTGTGTGTGTGTGTGTGTGTGTGTGTGTGTGTGTGTGTGTGTGTGTGTGTGCTTGTGTGCGTGTGTGTGTGTGCTTGTGTGTGTGTGTGTGTGTGGCACAGCATGAGCAGCTCTCTGAAGCTCTCTCCAGCTGGATGGATCTCTGTCTGCTTGTGGACCCCCTTCATGCATCTCTGGCTCAAGGCTACCCTTGTAGATCAGTAATGATGTGACTTGGCCTGGCTTTAGAATAAATGATGGTTGAGATGACAGAAGACAGGAAAAAAGAGAAGACAACAAAGAGAAGTGAGCAGAGATGCATAGGAAAGTGGTATGGATTTAAACAATGAGTGAAGGAACGAATGCTGAATGCTCATTTAATCAGACACTCATTCACTTACACACAGTTGTTCACTTATTTATTCACTGATTCACTCACTATCACTTACTATTATGCAATTATTTATTAATTCATTCAATTTCACTCTCACTCACACTCAATCTCACTACACTCATTCACTGACTCATTCACTTATTCTCTCATTTGCTCTCCTAATTGTCTTCACTCATTCAATGACTCTCTCTCTCTCTCTCTCTCTCTCTCTCTCTCTCTGTGTCTCTTTCACTCACAAACACATTTATTCCTTCATTCATTCACTTTTTCACTAATTTACTCGCCCATTTACTCACTGAATCACACTAAATAAAGTCACTATAATTGCTCACTTACTATATTTAAAAACTACACCAAACGACTCATTACAAAGTCACACACTCATTCACTCATTACACACACACACTTGGTTATTTACTAAGTGACGTGACATTTATGCACAAGGCAACGTAGCACAGTTAAATAGACACGGTGATCACAATATGAAACAGGTGTGTAGACAGGGAGGAGCAGACGAAGGCGGGGCAGACACGTGTCGAGGAACATGAACAACTGCTCGTGGCCAAAGTCCGGACTGAGTCATGACATTAAGAATCAGTTGCAGTGTGCTCCACATTTACACGGTCACCATGCAATCACTCACTCAGATACTGATTTACTCAGTCATTATGAACACACTATTTTCAGTATATTAAATCCCTGAATAATATTATTATATATTATATAATATAATAATATACACTAATATATATACACTAATAATACACTCAAATTACTCACTAAACACACTGACTAGATTAGCTCACTACCTCACTAAACCCACTCATTTAATATGTTCACACATTCACTCCCTTCATTCAGCTGCTATACTCACTACTGTAAATTCACTATACACAATCACTCCCTATGATCACTCACAGTCCCCACACAGTCACAGGTTATGGTTCCTGAACTGCTAGATGTCTAGATGGTGGTCTGAAAATCATGCAGGCTTTATGGACAATTAAAGCAGGTCTGAGAGCTAGATTGGCCACCCCACTCAGGAAGGCTTGTCTCATTTATGGTAGCATAGCTCATGTTCTCAAAAATGGACTACTGTAGCGTCTTGTACCGGTCATTTTAGATTTCATGTCCCAGGCACCCTAAATTTCAACATCTACTCCTCAATTAACTGATGAGAAACCCAGTTTTACACACACACCTGGCTCCAGAATGACTGGAGCCTACACAAAGACCAGATAACCCCATGCGGCTCTCTGATTAGGGGCCCTCAACACACACACACACACACACACACACACACACACACACACACACACACACACACACACACACGCACACGCACACACACACACACACACACACACACACACACACACACACGCACACGCACACACACACACACACACACACACACAACACAATGAGACATTTCTTTTACTAATAAAACCCGAAGATAAGGTACTCTAAGGTTCTCATTCTTATAACCCTTTTTGTAATGTGTTTCTTCTTTTAAGGCTTGCCTGACTTAAAATTATTTGCTCCTTAATTTCCTGACAAGGGTGTATTTTATTCATGTGTCAGAAAACAACATTGTATTTTAAAATCCGTTATACTCTATCATCATATCTTACTGATCATGGCATGTTAATGTATACCTGTTCTAATGCCGTATGCCCCTTTAAGGTCTGATGTCAGAATGTATACGAAGCTATCATTTTCTTTTTACTTCCCTAATGAAAGTGCATCTTGTTTTATGTTTCATTTTTGTTTCTTTGCCTTTATAAGAACACAATATCGTATTAACCTCAGTTACCCTTTGATTAATGATCTATGTATGTAATGTACCGCTGCCTTCATACCGTCATTACCCTTCATGTTTAGTATCCAAATGACCACAAAATTATCGGTCACTCATTTTTCAAGCACTGGTGTATTTTATTTGAGCACGAAAGGCGCCATACTGTCTTAATACACCCTGGATCAAACTTTAAAGTCATCTAAAAGTTTGATAGCTAAACCACGCCCACAGACACCTGAAACAAAGGGAGTTTTTCCCTCCAAAATCCTGACCGAAGAATTGGTCATCTCCCCAAAGATGGGTGGAGTTTGCGACCTTTAAATTGTCACAAACACCACTAATCCGTGGTCAGACTTCCGGAACAGCTTCAAGACGGCTCCATCTTCCTTCAAAGAAGTTCCAGCAAGCTTCACTTCCAAGAACGACAACTGCTCTGATCTTCAGGAGAACTTGGAAGAACGTCTGACCCCACCCTAACTGACTTTTCAGAGATTTCTCTGTTGCATCCGGACTCTTGTTCAGTAAGCCAATGAAAGTAACCGTTTCCTTTACCAACCAATTTAGATGTGTAATTTTAAGTAGGAATCTTTCTTTGAATCTTAAGGTGAATTTAAGTTCTGTGACGATTTCCCAGTTAGGGTGTGATTAATTTTTGAGTCCAAGCTTGCCATTCCTTTCCTCCCTTTCTCTTGTTTCTTCTTTCCAGTCTCTTCCTCCCTTTCCCCAATTTTAATTTCTTTTGTTTTATTTTATTTTCATCTTCGTTTTCCCTATTTCTTTTGTTTGTTTGTGTAGTTAGTTTTATGTTGTGTTTGTCTCATTCATTAAATGTCATAATTTTGAGCCACAGGTGATTTGTCTCTGAGTATCGCTCAAAATTTAAGGTACCTGCAATATCTGGTCTGAACTACATGCTCTATTAAGTTAATTTAATTTAAATTACGGTATACAGTAAAAGGAGAGCGAATCTTTCTTGGCCGGGAAGATACCGCCTTCATAGAATTAATAAAGGTTACACGGCCTGTTCGGCGGACGAACAGACCAAATAAGCGTAACTTTAATTCCAGTACCGTTAATTTCAACTTAGGTTAAAATATTTGGAAGTCACTATAACACATTATAGTTGCTTATAAATATTTACCGAGCCAAAATCGCTACACTACTTATTCTGGTTACAATCCAGAGAATGAGAGAACTGGTGTAGTCATACACAGTATATTGTAAATGGAATATTATCACATGAAACAAACATCTAAGTTCATCGAAAATACAACCTACTGGAAGCCACTAGCTCCTCCTGTGATAAATGTATTGATAAACTCAGTTCCATCACTGAGGAAACGTGTGTAATATAGATAGATAATGTAGCGACCTGTGCAGCGAGAGGGAACACAGATACAGAGGCACAGAATCAGATGATCAGTAGAAAAGTGATCTTTTTTTCTCTCTCAAAAGAAGTTGAGGCAGTGAGGGGGTTAGGGGGTGGGGGGTGCTAGTGAGCAGTCTAGTGGAGGTGAGGGAGCAGTGCTGGGTGGTCCTCTGCAGCCAGGCAGCGTGGAAGGGAGAGTGAGGATGTTGGATGCAGCTGGTCAGACCCATTAGCGGAGCGTGGCTTTCTGTAGGAGAGGCTCTTCTTCTTTTTCTTAGTCCGGACATACTGCGGAGACAGAGGTAGGCATACACCAGCATAAAATCCAGCATTACGTATCACTTACCTTACCTACTAGCTCTTTTAGCCGGCCTAATTCCGGAGGGTGAAGAGTTAGAGGCCACACCTTTTGACCTCCCCACCTTGAGGTAATGCTCAACAGCGCTGTCCGTGGTGCTGACTTGCCGATGTCTCTTCGCGAACACTGGTTTCAGGGGCAAGGAGCGACTTTGTGTTGAGGTGTTGGCACCTAGATAGATAGATATATAGATACCGCTGAAAAACTAATCAAAACCAAATAGGTCTTCAGTAGTAACATATTTTTATTTCGAAGAGTTGGACAGGAGTGACCACACGTCTTAAATGATAAATGTACAATTAGAACAAACAGGAGCTAATGATACAGCCCCGGGTAAGTTCTAGTGCTGATGTTGAGGGAAGATGAAGGATGTCTGTGTTCTATACCGCTTGTGGTCTGCTTGTCATGAAGGCAAGTAAAATTCTTCCTAAATAGCTAGAATTCCAAATTATAGCCATAGAAGCTCTTAGCTCAATTATAGCTCTTAGTGCAGCTACTGTAGACAAGCATATTTCTCCATTTTAATAGTACAGAATACAGCAACAGAGTTAACTAGTGTTGCAGATCCCACACAAAGCTTGTGTATACTTGGCTGCAGGTTAAAACCTGTATTTCTGCAGTAAATACATCGGAATACACGGAATTGTGATGCCGTTTCAGTATACTCATCTTTATTGCCACCTAGTGGTATGATCTCACTATGGTCTCATACTCAACAAATAAAACGATATAAGCCACTAGTCTCACACTACAGAACCTGAGGGAACTTTTTTTATTCATTCATTCATTCATTTTCTAATGCTTGTCCGAACTTCTCAAGCCACGGGGAGCCTGTGCTCAGGCGTCATTGGGCATCAAGGCAGGATACACCCTGGACGGAGTGGATGAGAGTGTGTGTGCCTTGCGATGGGTTGGCAAACCATCGTAGGGCACACACACACTCTCATTCACTCACGCAATCACACACTACGGACAATTTTCCAGAGATGCCAATCAACCTACCATGCATGTCTTTGGACCGGGGGAGGAAACCGGAGTTCCCGGAGGAAACCCCAGAGGCACGGGGAGAACATGCAAACTCCACACACACAAGGCGGAGGCGGGAATCGAACCCCCAACCCCGGAGGTGTGAGGCAAACGTGCTAACCACTAAGCCACCGTGCCCCCCAACTTTTTTTTTTTTATAATTCACCAAATTGCTAGATTACCAAAAGTGTGTTAAGTAATCCATACTGTTAATTAATAACTTAACAGCATAAGAGCAGTATTAAAATGTTTCTCAGTCATGTCTTTTATGCTAAAGAGAATTATACCATAATAGGAACAGCGCTTCTGTATATCGAATGGACATCACGAGAAAGTTTGTTATCTGAGATCACTTATTACAGATCACTTGCTTTTTGCTTGTATTTATTGGAGTTACAGTGTTAAATGTTTGAAGCTTGAAGAATTTTCAGTCAAGGTCTAATAAAAATAAACCTAGGGTGATAAATGAAGCAAAATGAAGCAAATATATGTGTAGAACATCTTAAAACAGACAATACAACACATTTGCATTTCTGCAAGCTTGTAGAAGGAACATGATGTACACACCTCAACTGAGTTACCTTCTATTTTTGCTTCTTATAACCAGTCTGCTGTTGTTATCAGTGAAGGTAATAGTTTTAAATACTGTTTGTTTAAAATTTAACATAGTCTGTGAAGGGATGTGTAGGGGGTTATGAAGATTAAATCACTGTTGCTTTGGTTTGTTGCTTTTATACTTCATGCTGCCTATATTTGAAATATCAAGAATTATCATATCAGCACCTGTGAAATCCAGGAGGGTTGGAACATGCACATCAGGTTTATTTAAAGGAATATTAGATAAATACTGGTGAAACTCAGACTCAACACAAACGTGTTTAACCTACAGGAAAAGATGATTTTCTTATTATAAATGTGTTTTTTTTTGTGTGTGTTGTTGTTGTCGTCGTTGTAAACAGCATTATCAGTCGTATATTCTTTTAACTCTAAGACTCTGTTGTTAGTCAAAACCTGTACTTAACTATTTTTTCAGCTAAGTTATTATATAATAGCTTGAACGAGGAAAACCTCTTGAAGGCTTTCATTACCTGTTGTACTTCATATATCAGTGGTTCAAGCCACTTATTCCAAATCCATGTATATTTTCATTGCATATTTCCACCAGGAGTAACACAATGAGGTCCATACCAATTCTTTTCAAACGGAGCCTTGATCAGTGGCAACGGGCTCAAGGATGCTTATGCTTTTGGAGTAGCTGGCTATGGAGTCAGCAGCCAACATTGGCAGCATGTTACAAACGTCCATTAAATCAGTGTCAATAGATGCTGTCCAAATGTCCAACAATATGTTACAAAAGAAACATTCAACATTCTCTGTTTCATCTTGCTATCAGACATTTTTGCTGTATGTATAGGGTTTTTTTTGTAGCTTTAATCATTGTTGCATTTGTTGGCTAGTTTTAAATCTTATGTTGCCTAAATGTTAAATATCAATTATAATGAAATCAATATATGAGGGTGGGAACTTGCACATTAGTTGTATTTAAAAGAGGCAAGCCGAACTAGTCAGCACTCGGAGCTACTTTCTTCTTTATTTCTCTTTCTAACACTGAAGGTAAGAGCTGAGTGGTGGGACGGTTTGTATATTTCATTCATTCATTATTACAGCATAAGAATTACTTGTGCTGAATGTTACTGCTCCCCATGTACATCCCTTAATGATCTCATTTGACCCATCGTCTATTGGCTACATCCAGCATGATAATGCAACATGTCACAAAGCAAAAGTCGTCTCAAACCAGTTTCATGAAGGCGGTAATGAGTTCTCATTGTTGTCATTGGCTTTCCCAGTAACGGGATCTGAATCTAACAGAACACTTTTGGGATATAATACAGATGATACACCTGAAAAATCTGCAGGAAAAAGAACAATTCAATAATAACAACAAGGATTTCAAAGGAATATTTCCAAAATCCATGTCAAGAAGAATGGAGACTGTTTTGAGATGAAAAAAAAATCATATACAGTATTAGTGTAGTGTTTTCTAATAAAATGTTTGGTGAATGTATGTTCTATAACATGCTTCAGTTGTGCCATATTATATCATATTACCGCTCTAACTCATTCTCAGTCACCTCTCTGTATTCACCAGCACCAAACCACACTCACACCTGCTACAAGTTAATTATGTTGTTTTATTATAATAGGTTGTATACGAGGACATGAACTAACTGCTAAATGCTCTTTATCTCCTTAGATACCTTTTACAGGCGATGCCACCATATGGCAGATTTTCTACATCTAAAGAACTTCCTATTTTTGGATGTAGAATGCTGTGAGAACGACTACTGCAATTAGCATAGTAGCATGTTTAACTACAAGCATTTTGATTTCTTTATTATTACACATTTTTTCTTTTTCAATTATGTAAACAGCAAAATCATTAGTATATTTTCTATTCACTCTAAGACTGTTTCTTTTCTGAGAAATTATTTATAAAAGTCTTTTTAGCAGCTATTTGATTTTGTCACGATTAGACACAGGCGAGTGAGGATCCAAATGCAGTTTAAAGTTTTACTAAACCAAAACAAGAAATAAATAAATAGGCAGGCAAAAAACAGAGACATAGACAACATAGTACAACGACTAACACCAGGGAAGTGAACAAACAGAGTAGATATAGTGAACAAGAACCAATAACAAAGCAGAGACAATCAGAGACAAAGACAACACACAGATTGAGTACAATTAGTGTCCATGGTAACCAAGAAGTGGGCGGAGCAAACAATTAACAGGGCAAGGCAGCAGACAGAAACAAAGGAAAACACAGACAGACTCATTACAGATTTATTGCTCATTTTATTTGAACAGGAGTCACAAGGCTGACATTGTGCCTTACAAGCATGAAAGAATTAAGATGGAGAGCTTTAAGCCGATTTGCACTCATTTATTTAATAATAATAATAATAATAATAATAATAATAATAATAATAATAATAATAAAACACTTGTGATATACTGATGGCCAGGTACTGAGTTAGACATAGACAGACATAGATAACAGATATTTTTAAGTATCGGATAAAAACCAATAATTCATCCAAAAATTCAGTAGTGCACTCGTCAGGCCCTGTGTGCTGAGGTAAATCGGGAATCATGCTGCATAGTCGACCAGGACTAACACAAAGCCTTGGATCAGAGGCGTACGTACCAATTCTTTCGAAGGACACAGTGGTAAGCGGTAATGGACATAGTGCAGTTATTGTACTGTGTAAGGTTGTCTATTCTATATCTTTGCTAACACAGTGTGTACCCTTTACATAACCTTGAATACCTCTATTTAAAGCTGTTTCATTTAGGGTTTCAAAGCAGAGAATCATTGCAAATAGATAACAAAAATATCCCAGAAAGATTACAAAAGAAACAATCAACATTCTGTGTCTCATCTTGGTATCAGCCACTTTGCTGTATGTATAGGGTTTTTTGTAGCTTTAATCATAGTTGCTTTTTTTGGTTAGTTTTAAATCTTATGTTGTTAAGTTTGAATATCAATCAGAGGTGGGAACTTACACGTTTGATTCATTTAAAGGAGGAAAGCTAAACTGGTAAAACCTAGAACTGGGACTCAGTCAAAGCTGCTTTCTCCTTTACTACACTTTCTAACAGGTAAGAACTGACAAAAGATCATTCTTATTGAGCTGTTGCATTATTTATTAATTAATTTATGCTTCGATATGCTTATGTATTTGATTTCATAGAAGTTTGTCTCTTTACAAATATGTGCAGAATAATGAAGACTTGTGTTTGTGACTCTGGTCCTTACCTTGATGCTGATGAGTGGTGAGTTTAAATCAAAACTTCTTTCACATTTTTACAGTAATGTCTATTAGTAGCTGTAATGTGGAGTTATGATGAGGCAGGATGCAAGTTATTGTGGCTTTTGGTCTCCACCGTGTTACAGGTGTTTCTGCTCTGACATGCAACACCTGTGCCCCGTTGTATAATTCCAAGTGTTTACCCATTCCTAAAACCTGCTATTACACAGATGCCTGTATGACTCATTATCGGGTGCTTCAGAAACGTACGTCTTTTCTTATGTTTCTTCATCATTTTTGCACCTCACAGATTGAACATACACAGAGGCCCTCAAGGGCATGTTTCTTTGGCTCAGTAGATGGTCAGTAATGAAATAGGAAGCTTTTTTAAATGTATACTGTAATGTTACGACATTCTAAGTCACTTTAGGGTTTTTTTGTAGCTTTGGCTGTGTTCTGTTCATAGCCTTCCAATACACACACATACTTAATTGCATAATAATAATAATATAAAAAAAGGATAAAAAGTGACGTGACATATGGCTAAGTATGGTGACCCATACTCAGAATTCGTTCTCTGCATTTGACCCATCCAAAGTGCACACACACACAGCAGTGAACACTCACCCGGAGCAGTGGGCAGCCATTTATGCTGCGGCGCCCGGGGAGCAGTTGGGGGGTTCGGTGCCTTGCTCAAGGGCACCTCAGATTCGAACCCACAACCTTAGGATTACGAGTCAGACTCTCTAACCCTTCAGCCACGACTTGCCCACAGCACACATACATTTAATCACTGAAAACCTTGGAGCACCTGTACACCTACACGTTTATTCAATTATGTAATCAACCAATCATGTGACAGTAGATCAATGTATGTAATATTCAGGTAATATTCATATTGTATGCTAATTATGTCAGGTTGTGGTCAGGAACCTTTCACTACCCGCTAAATGTTCTTTATCTCCTTAGCTATCCATTATTCGCAATGCCACTTTATGTCAGACTGCCTTCGTCTAGAGAAGTTACCTTTCTTGCAAATCACATGCTGTCAGGAAGACTTGTGCAATTAACACCGTGTTTAAGCATGAACATGCTTCATCTAAATGATGATTCCATTATTATTGTTTAATGGAAGCATGCAAACAGCAACATCAGTAAGATATTCTGTTCACTCCGAGACTCTGTTTTTAATCAAATCCTGTACTGAAAAATAAATGCATAATAAAATAATTTTAGCAGCTTATTTATTTGTTTGTCTGTCTCATCAAGACAAAAGCACAACTATTATCTATTATCTGTCTTCTTTTACATTTAACTCTACAATATTTTATGAATCATAAACATACAATGCTGCCTTACAAGCATGGACTAAAGATGAGGGATAGTATGATGTGGCCAGTTCCTGAGTTAGTGAGACAATAATGATACTGAATGCCATTAAAGAGAGAGAATTTTTAACACCGACAGCATGAATCCATGGACCCAGCCTGCCATGTGTCAGCAGTCCGACATGGTGAAGGTGGTGTAAATGAATATGTACTGAACAGGATTTTTTTTTTTTTTTGCAACACTCCAAACAATTGCTTTAATGTTCAATGATCTGAACCTGATAGAACAACCTTTGGGTTGTATTATGTTTGTTATGTTCTGTAAAGCTGCTTTGAGATGATATCAATTGTTAAATGTGCTATATAAATAAATTTTAATTGAATTGAATTCAGTACTGGTTCATCAAAGCTACTTTTTCCTTTACTTCACTCTATAAACACTGAAGGTAAGATCTTATAGAGTAACATACTAATGGCTCGGTGGATGGATGGATTTGAAATTTTCTTATAAAATATTATTTCAGTTACCTACATTTAATATTGAATATATATTAACTAGTGGTTGTTGTTTTGTTATTGTTGTTGTTGTTGTTTTGCAATTATAAAAAATACCCTTTTTACTCTGTAGAATAATGAAGATTCTGTTCTTGACTCTGATTCTTACCTTGATGGTAATGAGAGGTGAGTTTCAACAGTGCTTCTGTTAGTTTAAAACAAAATTTGGTTTGCACATTTTCAAAGAAATATGGAACTTGAGAACATGGCTTAGAGCTGCACAATAAAACCAGAGATGGGACAGAGGTAAAGAAAAAACAAAACAAACACATTAAAAAAAAAAGGCACTGATAATTTTAATGAGCACGCACTATTAATTAGAGATTTAAATCTAAATCTATATGTAAATTTCTGTATAGCTGATTCGTAACCGTGTCAATATTGGTATCATATAAGAGAGTCACTTTAAACTATTTCAAATAACTATTTGTAAGTTTTCAGTGTGTCTGCATGATTTAAAGCTTAAACATCCATATATATATATATATAATTTGTTTACATATAGGACTGTGGAGTAAATGTGAAAATGTGAACACAGGACCGGTGATACTGTTATTTTATGTTATATAGTATGATATAAAATCTGTGCAGAAGTTTACTGTAGCTGTTGGTCTCCACTCTGTTACAGGTGATTCTTTTCTAAAATATGCTTACTGTCATCCAGGGAGAGGAGAAATGTGTTTCTATGATTTTCAGTCCTGCATTGCAGCGAATGCCTGTATTACTTATGAGCTCAAGAACGAACCATGTAAGTACCCACTTGTGTTAAGTTAGCATCATTGCACCTCACAGACAATTAACGTAACATAAGCAGCACATTCTCAAAAGATAAGTTAATTGTATTAGTTTGTGAACAGGGATTTGCACTGACCACTAAATGTTCTCTCCTTAGATACAGTACAGCCCAAAAGTTTGGACACACCTTCTCATTCAAAGAGTTTTCTTTATTTTCTTGACTATGAAAATTGTAGATTCACACTGAAGGCATCAACACTATGAATTAACACATGTGGAATTATATACGTACATAACAAAAAAGTGTGAAACAACTGAAAATATGTCATATTCTAGGTTCTTCAGTAGCCACCTTTTGCTTTGATTACTGCTTTGCACACTCTTGGCATTCTCTTGATGAGCTTCAAGAGGTCGTCACCTGAAATGGTCTTCCAACAGTCTTGAAGGAGTTCCCAGAGATGCTTAGCACTTGGCCCTTTTGCCTTCACTCTGCGGTCCTGCTCACCCCAAACCATCTCGATTGTGTTCAGGTCCGGTGACTGTGGAGGCCAGGTCATCTGGCGCAGCACCCCATCACTCTCCTTCATGGTCAAATAGCCCTTACACAGCCTGGAGGTGTGTTTGGGGTCATTGTCCTGTTGAAAAGGTGGTGCGTCCAAACTTTTGGAAGGTGTGTCCAAACTTTTGGTTTGTACTGTACGTTGGCAAGGCTGTGGTAAATGGTATAACAACAGCCTGGTATAACAATCACACATGCACCTTAAATCATACCAACCGAAAATATAAAACTAAATTATCACTGTTCCAACTTGCATGAAAAGACAACCACATGAGCTATAGAATGATTCTTAGTACTGATAGATCAACATACTGTGTCTCTCCACCCCAATAGAAGATAACAAAATAACCTAGATTCTTAATTGCCTCATTTACATTTACATTTATTGCATTTGGCAGACGGCCTTATCCAGAGCGTTGTAGAAATGTGCTTTTAAGTGTCTATTGATGAATACATTATCACTGGTTCACTAGGTTACAGACTTAGGATACCATCAACCTAAAACTCTGTTCAGGGTTTTTTGTTTGTATGTTTGTTTTTTAAATACACATATAACTAACAGGGGAAAGTATTAGATTAAGTGCTTCAGGAAGAGGATGGTCAGAGATAGCCAGTGACTCAGCTGTTTGGAGATCTAGGGGAAGTTCATTTCACCACCTCAATGCCGGAGCAGAAAAGTGTCTTGTTGTATACCTAACTCTTACATAGAGAGTTGGTGGGACCAGTCGAGCAGTGCTGGTAGCTCAGAGGGTGCAAGGTGCAGTGTGAGGAGTGATACTGTACAAGGTTTGAGGTAAGAGGGAGCTGCTCCATTTTTGGCTTTGTAGACAAGTATCAGTTGTTTTGAATCTGATGCATGCAGCTACCAGAAGCCAGTGGTGGGTGCACAGCAGTGCGGTGGTATGTAAGAACTTAGCCACAATGAAAACTTTTGGATCTTTAATTCAATAATTCATGGGTAGACCTGCCAGCAGTGAGCAACTGCGAAAGTTTGTTGACGCTACTAGTCCCAAGCTTGACGCCACTCAGACACTGTTTGAGACCTCTGAATAAAGCGGCCATGTCTCTGCTATGTTTACAATCAAATTCTGAACTGCCGCCATTGACAGTGGGTGGAACCCCATGGCTTTATTATAAACTATTTCCCATTGAACTTTTACCAGATCTTAGTGAGCTAATCTCCCTGCCTACCAGAATTAACCAATGATCAGAATTAACCGATGATCAGCATCACACAGAGGGGGAAAAGCTACCCACCTGTTGGCTTAAGTCCTGGCCAGCCTCACTCCAGCCTCCTACTTTTGAAACAGAACCACCCACATAGACTGGTTCAGTGGGTGAGTCTTGAGTTGGGAAACCTCCTGCTACACAGCATTCACTTTCAGTTTTAGTGAGGTCACTTCTTAATTAGCAGCCACCTTGCATTTTCACTTCGGGTGCATCGGACCTTTATGCAGTTCTGCGCTATATAAGCATACTGCTGATACATTGTTCCTCACCAGATGGTCTTCTAAGTTTGTCCTGTGGTCCCAGTTAGTCATCCTGCCTTTATTCCTTTTCCTGCTTTTTCTAGTCCTGTCGATTCAGAATCAAAAACATTCTTATTGTTATTAAAGTTTTAAGAAAAAAAAATGTAAATTGTTCATAAAAGAAGAAATTATGTAAAAGAAATAAGAGAAATCTTATTAATTGCTTCACTTAAAAATCAAGTAAGGTGAAACTGAATCAGAATTCCTATGAATCTGGCATGACATCAATTTGATCATATTGTTGAAACACGGTGTGTTTTGTTTGCTTGTCCTTGAATTTTACTGTTTCATACTCTTTCATTTAGGGGTTTCAAAGCATGGGGCCAGAAGATTTAACTTTCTTCACTTGTTATCAGCTATGTTGGGTTTGAGAAGCATTAAACATTGTTGCTTTTGTTGGTTAGTTTTAAAAACGATATTTAAATTGAAAACCAGGAGAGTGGGAACATACAGATCAGATATATTTAATTAAAGGAGTTCAAAACAGTACTGTTTCATCAAAGCTACTTTCTCCGTTGCTTCACTTTATAACACTGAAGGTAGGATCTTATAGAGTAACATACTGTACTAATGGCTCGGTGGATTTTCAATAATATTATACAAATATTATTTTAGTCACATATTTAATATTTATATATATTTTCTCTGTACTGTATGTAACAGTCAAACCTGCTCACTAGGCTAGTATTTTGTGATTATTCACAAGTTCCTCTCTATGCTGTAGAATTATGAAGCCAGTTGGGCGCAAGGAGCAGGAGATGCAAAATTGTTTGTTTGCCTGAAAACCCTTTAATAAAGCTCACAGCAGTAATCCTTTAACTGTGTAAACCACAACCAATGGTGTATCTGTCAGGACTCAGCCCGAACTTTTGGCCACGTGCCTTTGTTTACCTTCCTTGTCACGTGTCTGCCCCGCCTTCGTCTGCCCCCCCCCCCCCGTCTCCACACCTGATCCTTATTGTCATCATTGTCTTTTTATATTTATTTATTGTCTTTTTTATATTTATATATCATTAGTTACGTTTACCCTTCGTTTTGTCTAGTCATTGTTGTGTCGTCATTTGTATTGCTTTAGTTATCGTCTTTTTATCTTTTTATTAAACCCCATTCATTTGAAGCTATCCTGCATACGGGTCTGTCTCCTTCCATTCTCGGTTGTGACAGTATCTTGGTGATTGAGTTATTTTGAAGTTAGGTTTAATTCATTTTTTTTTTATTTCATTTGATTTGACAAATAGTCACTACACTTATAATCTCTTACAGTTCACGTTTCTACAAACAGATCACTCAAAGCTTTTCTAAAAACAATCAGTTCTTCAATTAGCAGTGGTTATCAAACCCATAATTAAAAACCCATGACCTCAACCCCAAACAGCTGTCCAACTACTGGCCAATATCAAACAGAAAAGTTTAAAAAGTAGCATAGGAATTAAGGTGATGCCTACATAACGTCCATTAAATCTAACAATCAGGATTTAGGCCTCATTATAGCACTGGTTAAAGTTGTAAATTACCAATTTCTGACCCCTGAACTGGGTCTTTTATTATGAATATCAGATCACTGATAAGATTTTACCTGAACTCCAAACTCAGCAGTGTGCACTCACCATCAACACTAGGTGGGAGTATCTAACTATTCCTTGAAGAGAGGCCTGCACAGTGGAACCCATTTGTCCCAAAGATGAAGGCCCAAAAAAAAATCAATGTATAATTGAGTACAGTAAAAACATGGTAACTGAGGTAAAAACTTGATGTAAACAAAGGTTAAATATCCCCACAGGCCTTATTATAAAGAACACCTCAATACCTGCTTATTTATGCAGTTATTTAATCAGTCAATCATACTCTAGTAGCACAATGCATCGAATCATGCAGATACAAATCAAGAACGTTAGTAAATGTTCAAACATCGGAATGAAGAAAAGTGTCACTTTAACCATGGCATGATTAAAGGAAAAGCAACAGGTGTAAGTTTACCAGTAAAAAAAAAACTTTTGAGAGTATAGTGTATGAAAATCCCACGAAAGCAGCAGTTTCCAAATACTCTCACAAACCCATCTGCCATGGATAAAGTTACAAAGATCACATTTTCCCCTTTCTATATGATGTTAACAATAACTGACCTGTATCTGCATTATTTTTTTGCATTGTTTTGCTGGCCGATTAGCTTATTGAATAACTGCATAAATAAGCAAAATGAACAGTACGTATATATTAAATAGGTTATTCCAAATATTCCATATCTGAATGCGTCTAAGTAGCAGTGTTGATTGGATTTTGTGGGATGAGTTCATGTTTTTTATTTTATTTTATTATTATTTTTTTTTATTTTTAATAAATTTGCTAAAATTCAAACAAGCTTCTTGTCTTTATGGGAAATTATTTGTAGAATTTTGTGGAAAATAACAAATTGAATCCGCTTTGGAATAAGGCTGTACCATATTATATATTATTATAATATTTTCCGGATGCTCCGTATAAAAAAGTGATTATCAATTATACAATCCTTAAATGCAATCTTTGTAATCTTGTCAATAGTATGTATTTTACCTTTTGTCGACACACATTTTTGTAAATGTATTTTTACAGATTTTCTTAGTCAAGAATGAATAATATATTTTATTGTATAGTATATTTTAAGAGAATGGTTTATTTTACTGGAGGTTTCTGTGAGTAATAGTTTATTTAAGGGTTGTTTACAGAGTAAATAATGAATCGGTGGGAAGAGAAAACACACTTGTAGAACCTACTGAAACAATCAACACAACCCTTTTGTAATAGTGCACGATCAAAGCTGGAACATAATAAACACGGGTGTACTGAGTTATGATTAAATGGTGTCTTGCATAACTTAGTGTTAGCTGTGGGGCATTCCGGTAATCTTGCACAATCTTATACTTTAAATAGTATTGTGCAACAGAGGAGATTTTAATGGCATGCTTCCTGAACAACAGCACTTTTGTAAAAAAGCAGAATTGCATTTCCTTTTAAATGACCCAGAACCTAATAATGTTTATTCTTTAAAACAATAATCTTTTACTCAACTCCAAATCCAAATCCAATTTTCTCATGGATGCAACTTCATAACAAATTGCACAAGTGAACATAAGGTTAGCACAAAGTGTTTTTTAATTTATTGCTCAATGTACAGTATACAGCATTCATATCACTCACACTTTCAACACACAGTGTTCCCTTTGCTTGACCTTGAATTTCAGTGTTAGTTCTGAGCAATGCACCCTGACAGGTGCCAGTACAGGATATATAACTTCCTACATGTGAAAAATGACCACAAAAGATGAGAAAGGAAGAAATACTGTACACATTGTTGAAGATGTCGTTGTCTTTATCGTTGGTAATAAACATTACAGTATGTTGTCTAAATATGTATAAGTTTAAATTATATTTATCTTCATTGTCCTTACAAAAGTACAAGTACAAGGCAACAAAATGCAGATGTATAAATATCAAGTTAAAAACTGTAGACTTTATGTTAATACAAAAGGTAGTGATGATTGTGCAATGTGTTTTGTAAGATAAAGGGTAGAATATGTTTTTGCACCAGACTGCAAAAAGCCACATGACTAAAGTAAACACTATGATTTCTTGTATTGTGAAATTACAGTTCATTATTGTGTAATATTCCCATACTGTAGGTGAAAGTCCATACCTCTGTGAAAAGCAGGAGGGTGGGAACTTCCCTAGATTTATTTAAAAGAGGACACTGGAACACAGAACTGGCAGAACTGGTGCACAGTTAAAGCTTATACACTACTTTGTCCTTTATTGCGATCTCTAACACTGAAGGTAAGATCCTATCGAATATCAGAATATCGAATGGAGCCGTTTAGTATTTTTATTATTTTTTTTTTTTTGCTTTGATATGAAATAAAAATGTAATGTGAATGTTCCTGTCAATGTCAGCTACATGTACCTATTAGTATTTTTTTTTTAAAACATTTTTACACTGCAGAATAATGAAGACTCTGGTTCTGGCTCTGATTTTTGCCTTGATGCTGATGAGTGGTGAGTATCAATCTGACTCACATTTACAACAAAATCTGCATCTGCTTCACCATCTTTGCAAATTTTGTGTTCATGCTACACAGGAAACTTCAAATACAATAATACAGTATAGTTGTATACTTCTAAACAACTGTGGATTAAAAGGAAGAAAATTTTTTATCTAAAATATATGTATAAAGATAGCAGACACTTAAACTTAAGTATACAATAAATCAGCATTTATACTGCCCTAGAATATGATGGAGGAAGGATATCAGTCAGGGTTTCAATGTTCAATGTCTTATTTGTCTTATTAATTTCTAACCTGCACGAGCAGACTTGATGATTGACTTTGTTGAGTAATGAATGAATAAATGAATGATTGAATGAATGAATGAATAATCCCATTTTCTGGAAGTGCCTTCATGTTTACAGAATGTTTATTGTAGCTTTTGGTCTCCACTCTATTTCAGGTTCTGCTCTCCAATGCAACAACTGTGTTCCAAGTAAAGGTACTAGATGTACTAACACGATCGGAACATGTGGCTATAAGAAAGACGCCTGTATCTCTGCTCGATTCACCATCTATCCATGTAAGTGCATTCTTGTGTTTATTTCAGTCAGGACCACTTGAGTCAAAATAAAGACAATTCTTTTTGATATATATTTAAATTTTCTTTGCAAGTTTGTTAAAATTACATTTGGCGGGACAAAATTACATTTGATTACATTTGAAAGGGACCAATTGAGTGCTTAGGTATCAGATCAGCTGATGGGGCTGGGTTAGACAATTATTTGACAATCAGCTGATAGCAGAGCTTGACTATGTGGCCTGCCTGAACTGACACTGATCGCTATATTTATGATAATTGATTACCTTATATGATCACCTCTGAGATTCTTAATATAACATTAGAGCAGAGCAGAGCAGATCTTACATATAAAACTCAAATCTAACCTCTGTAGTACAATAATTAGAAAACATGGCACACTCTAACATCTCACATGGAATTAATTAATTAATATATATATATATATATAAGATTGCACTGACTGCTACTTTTTTTTTATCTCTTTAGTTACTTACTTCAGGAGATGCATCGCAATGTCAGACTGCCTACTTCTACAGTCCACTTCGAACATCGTAGCTCGATGCTGTCAGACAAACCTCTGCAATTAGGATAACGCAGAACCACGAACATCTAAACGATCTAAAGGATGATCTGTTCATTATTACTTTTGTTTTCTGTCCTTTTTTTCCCTTTTCAGTTATATACTCAGAAAGAAACATTATATACTCTGTGGGTTCGGTTCTGTACCCGAGTCTGTTTTAACTTGACAAAGTCTGACAATCTTGTACTGATGAAATGCATTTTAAAATAAAAGTCTATTCAGCAGTAATTTGAATATTTTTATTTATTTTTGACAAAGCTGTGAAACAGGTATTACTGTATACTTACTGTATTACAGTAAGGTGTAATGTAGCTCCAGTTTTCCCAATAATATCACATTTCTAAGTCACCACTCAGGCTATATAGATTCTGTGTTATCTTATACTTTATCTCCATTGTCAGGGATGGTTCTCAAATCCCAGCTACAATCTATTGTCCCAGAGTGGGGTTTTCTCTATAACTATGAATAGTGTAATATAAAACTGGAAAATCCTGCTCCAAAATAATAATATAAAAGAGGTTTCTTACACAGATAGACAAATCCCCTGTGTGTAGGCAAAACAAGCTTCACACTTTGAATTTGAGTTGATTTGCAGAAAGAAAACAAAATATAAAGTGATGAAAGAACTTGGAAATAATGGAACTATGTGGGAATCCCATATGAACTAGACACAGGCGCTGGAAACGTGTTTTATTAATTAATTACAAAGATTATAACTAAAGAGTGGAAAGGCTTGGGGTGTGATTTTTGTATTTTAATTCTAGGTATAATCTCTAATGTGAAATAATGTGTTTAAATTCAAGCCTCGATCTCTTTGTTGTCTTTAAATTCAAACTCTAATCTCTTTGTGTATAAATTCAAGCTCCGATCTCGTCATTGTGTTTAAATTCAAGCTCTGATCTCTTTCTGGTATTTAGGTGAAAATCATAGCCATTAAAGGTGTTTAGGCTTCTGGGAGGAAATACAGTACTGTACTGTAGAACATGAGCTGAATGTCATTATAAATGCTGTTTATAAGAAACATTTTTACCTCAGTTTATAACTTCTGCTTTAAGAATACACACAATTAAAGGCTGTTCAAAACACATTTCAAGTACAATAATGCAAATGGAAATACTAAATCTATTACATTGCTGATTCCAGTGGCTTTCACTGCTAGTTATAATGTTCCAGAATTGTTTACGGTGTTCTAATATAGTATGTAGTAGCCTAGTGGTTAAGTTGTTGGACAATCGAAAGGTTGTGAGTTTGATTCCCACATCTACCAAGCTGCCACTGTTGGGCCCCTGAGCAAGGCCCTTAACCCTCAATTGCTCAGTTGTATAAAAAATGTAAGTCACTCTGGATAAAGGTGTCTGGTTAATGTGATAGTAAAATCTTATGCAAAAGGGCTCCGATTGCAGATACCTGTGTGTTTTTGGAGTGTTAGGTGCTGTAACTGTTCACATTTCTCTTCACTCTATCCGGCTTTTTCAGCTCCATATATCTTTGCAGAATGCCTGAGAGTTTGAAAGTTACATGAGTGCATTCACCAGCAGAGTTTCTTGTGTATTAAGACTCAATTCTACTATGTGAAAATTCTGCTGGAACTTCAGGACATGCCAGTAGGAGGCGTCATCAGCCCAAATGTCCATACAGCGACAAGAGTTCAAGCGTTTTAGAACAGAGCACTATAAAGAAAAGTCTTGATAAATTCAAACCAAAATAATTACCCATGAAATTTGGCCTTTGAGATCAATTCTGTCTGCATGAATGAAGACTGATCTTACATTTAGATACATTTGGTACTATTGTTGTGGTATAAAAAAAAATAGACAAAAAACTGATTCTCTTAAATAATCTATCTGACTCCAATCACCACACTGACCTGACCAGAACAATCTAGCACGATAAAGGTAATAAGGAAAATTTAAATTGTCCTCGGTTCCTATCTCAACCGGACGCAGAGGTCATAGGATACTTCATAGAAGCTACACAGCTTACTGCCGAGTCCAGTTAGCTTTCTTGGAGAAGACTTGGCCTGTTACCGGGAGCTTATCGGAGAACTGTAATGCATCATAATGTCTTACAGTGTGGTTGACGCTGCCACTCAAACTCACTCAGACATTCCTGCTATTGTGCCTCAGAGCATGGTTGATGGAGCTACTCAAACCCACTCTAAAGGTCTTATTACTGAACCTCGTATTATGGCTGATACTGCTACTCAAACATTCTAAACTAAAGGATTAATAAAAGCGTCAGACTATTTTTAAGATGCATCAGTTTTGCCGTGTTAAACCTTAGGCCAATGAGATCTTCTGGCAGTGGGTCCGCCAAGAGTCACCAGGTGGCACATGGCATGATGGAGCTTCTACCCTTAGCAGTCGTTACCACTCTTAACTAACTGTGCTTTATTGATACATGGGCTTAGATAAGCCTAAGAAATACACTGCATTGTCATGTATTGCTTTAAGCTTAGCACTACCGTGTTCCTGCTAATATATGGATTCCCAAATAGCGAATTACTCATCTATTGTCCTGTCTTTTGTAGGTAAAACCTTGTCTTGATTGTCTTTTCATACCCCAGCATGTTAGAAAGTTGAGGTCAGAGCATAGGGTCAGCTATGATACATGTTTGGATATAAACTTGAGCAGAGAGAGTTCATGGCAGGTTTGTGGTGGTGCAGCTTGTACCCTGACCTTCCAATCAACAGCTAGTTAGCCATTTGATACTGGTAATGCTTTTCAGTGTGTGTTTCACCTGCCAGTGAAGTGCTAATGCTTGTTGTCTAAGTGATCTTTGTCGAGGCACAGGATGATCTATTTAATGCAGAGTGACTTAATTAGGTTGACAGGTTTCTACTCTACTGTTGATGTATATTTTTCTGTTCATCCTCCTGTCTGCGGCTTTGATTGTCATCTCCTTTTAGCATTCCTCAGGCCATCTATGACAGTCAGAGTAAAATAGAACGATTGATTTGCCTCAGAATAAACTGACAGGCAGAAAAACTGCATCCAGAAAACAGCAGTCCTACAAATGTCACATCTGCCATGATAAAAAGCGATGCTGAAGATCGATAAACGAACTGAACAGAACTGATGGAGGGTTTAACAGTAAGTAATTAGAGGATGAGACGTGTTTTTGCTTGTAGTTAAGCTCGAGTCCATCCTGGAATGTTGAACTATTTTAGAAATAATTTAAAGATTTAATTTGCTAGTTCTTTCATTTTCATCCTAGTTAGCTCTACTCAATGACAAAAATTACTCGTCAGCTTTAACCTTCTTTCCTAAATGGCAGCTCTTAGCAAAAGAACTTTTTACCATGAGAGTGAGATCAGTTTGGAGACAGGGGAAGGCTTGTTTACTTTTACATTACGATTGCGATTTAAGATGGTTCTTCATAAATTACAGCCAAGTACAAAAGGGCTATTTTCAACACTCTCGTTTTTTGAGAGTCTCCTTTTCTTTTCTTATTTTCCTTTCATTTTTGAGAGACATTTTCTTACCTTTTTTACTTGGAGAAATCCATCTAAGCATAAACTGCAAGGCTACATCACACTGATCATTTTCCTGTTACAGCATGACTTTCATCAGAGATGACAGACTCCAGCTGGAATACATTTGAAGAACTTTACGATGCTTTACGATGATTAAAATATAATAAACTATAAATACAAGTATTTTTAGTTAGACTGTCTGAACAGTATAAAATCTTATCTTTTTGTACTGAGGTTATTATCTGATAATAAATGATTAGCGAAATAAAAAAATGTAGATATGTAAAGGCTTGTGCTGGTAGAACTGTGCAGTAGCTGTGTCGATTAGCTGATTGGAAACACACACAGACACGCACACACACACTGGATCTAACCCACAGCATGCCCATAATTCATCTTTATAAGTGTAAAGAGAACTCTGCATATGTGATCTGGATATTCTCAGCTGGATTATACCTCTAGCATTCCTTTCCCTTAACCACAGCCCTGTGTTCCACTCTTTCGGGACGATTGTGTTTACAGAGAGAGCAGAAGATCTCTCTCTTCAGAACAACAGCAGCTCTGCGGTCCTCTTCAGTCACTTTTTCATTACAAAAACGTGTTCAAAGGTAACGTGCATAAGTATTAACATTTTTTGCACATTTTGTAGCATCATTAGCTGGACAGGAAATGGATTTAATCAGGATTGTAGGTCATAAATCTACACACTACAAACCCCATAATATTGATGTGTGGTGGGGGTGCAATGTAACCTTGATTGTATAAAGGCCAGTCGTACACATCACATTTCCAAACCTACAGCCGACAGAAACAGAATAATGTTTCTGGATCATCATGAATATCAGACTCTTATTTCACTATTGTGTTATAATAGCTTTAGAAAAACTTGACATCCATAAAAAATCGTCAAGAATGCCTCATTACCTGGAGAAAAGAAATTTAAGCTCCTCTCTTTCTTTTTTTTTTTAACTCTGACCTCAACGGCCACAGAATCCTAAGGCTGCAATGTTTAAAGTCTGCATGTGAGAGGCAGCATGAATGCACCCCGGACTAACTCCTCATAACAGTCAATTTGATTTTCAAAGACTGCAATGATGGCTTGGCCTCGGCTTGCTACGCCTGCATCGGTCCTCTTTGCATACGATCGGCCTGTTGCCATGGCAGCGGCGGGGAATCAGAGCAAGAGAAATGGTAGCAAACCCTACCAAAGAGGAGCAGGATTGCATGTCTGCACCTGTTACCATGGCGAGGAAGTGGCGGGGGGAGGTGCTGTAGAATCAACGGGTGGAGGAGCTAATTGTGCATCGCTTCGTTCAGGGCTTTGTTTCCACATAGGAGTTTACACACTTGTTAGTTATGCTCACATCCATCAGTAGGAAAATGGTTCAGTTTCTGTGAATTCAGGAATATCCTGGAAATGAGAGAAGGTTAGGGATCACGATGAGGTGAAACAGTCCAATACAGTTCGTGTTTAGGACTCTGAGCTCGTTTACATTATCTATACGAAATGTGAAACAGTACAGTGACAGTGGTTTGCTTTATATGGCCTTGCTGCTGTTGAATACATGTTACATAATTATCATCGTATGCAGCGCATCCCTGAGGGACTGCATATACTTTGACAAGTTGGCATGAAAACAAAGGCCAAGCAATTCCTGCTGGAAAAAAAGACATTTACCACAAAAGAAGCCTGCTTTCTCTCGTTATTGCAAATCTTCCACATTATATAAACTTATGTAGAATCACTTGTGCATTGACTCCTTAAAACCAGAGCATGTAATTCAGTTATTGGGCTATTGTTAATTATCTAGTCACTATACTGAAATGAATTCAATGTATGTAGGTAAATGTGATGGTTCAGTTGATGGTCCTAAGTGAACACGCTGATGGGGTTAATCGAAACGGAAAACAAATCACAGACGAGATAAACCTCTGCTACTTCTACCTGAGATACCAGTGTAACTGATCCCTTCTGCTTGGTGAAACTGCCCAATCCGTCCTGATGTCCCACTTCTGGTTGGAGTCTCATCGCTTAGAATCCGCTGACTGATGTACTCCTGTAGACTTAAAAACGTACTACTTAAAAATAAATAAATAAATAAAGTCGGCTTTGTACTGCATCTCATGCAAACATTTATTGTATAACAGTTGAGAAATAAACTAGACTTCGTTTTAAAATTTCCTGGTTACACTTTGAGGGAAGCACGGTGGCTTAGTGGTTAGCACGTTTGCCTCACACCTCCATGGTTGGGGGTTCGATTCCCACCTCCGCCTTGTGTGTGTGGAGTTAACATGTTCTCCCCGTGCCTCGGGGGTTTCCTCCGGGTACTCCGGTTTCCTCCCCCGGTCCAAAGACATGCATGGTAGGTTGATTGGCATCTCTGGAAAATTATCCGTAGTGTGTGAGTGAATGAGAGTGTGTGTGCCCTGCGATGGGTTGGCACTCCGTCCAGGGTGTATCCTGCCTCGATGCCCGATGACGCCTGAGGCTCCCTGTGACCCGAGAAGTTTGGATAAGCGGTAGAAAATGAATGAATGAATGAATGAATGAATGGTTACACTTTTGCACTTTTTATTATAAACTTTTTATTATAATTTTTTTTTTCAATTAAGTGTATTTGTATAGAGATTTGAACAATGGACATTGTCTCAAAGCAGCTTTATAGAAATATAAAAACATAGAATAAAAATTTCAAAAGATTGAAATAAAATTAATATCTAGCCCATAAATTTCCCAGAATGAGAAAGAGTGAAGCAACAGTGGCAATGAAATCCTCCCTGAGATGATATGAGGAAGAAACCTTGAGAGAATCCAGACCCCATCCAAACATTAACAAATATGACTTACAGTACCTTGTAGCCTGAACTTCTGACCAAACCGTTCTGTTATGGAAAATGAATCCAATAATAATTAAAAATTAAGACCAATCAGATTTAACTGCACTGTACACATGTAGCTTCTCGAACTGCCACTTGAGTTTCTCAAAAGCTTTTCACTGTAATTCTACACCCAAATCTAAAAATTCTTTTTTGTTAAAAGGATAGGGACAACAGGACAACATATTGATCTTTTTTGAGCGAATGAGGCCTATTCACATCCCCGCCTGACCCTACTGAGAGTGTAGAATAAGCCTGCTTTGCTGTTGTGCCCATGTGTCATACAGTATATCCTCCCTGAGGCTATAAAGGAGATGAAGTTAATGAGCAAGACAATGACAGTGTTAATGGTTCACTCAGCTGAGTAAACAGTGCTTCTAATTACACCATAGAAAGATAAAATGAGAAATCTATTATCAACAAGTCCTGAAAATTTCCCTTTTAATCATTACATTTACACAGGCTTAAGGAAATCGGAATACATCCTGAGTTTTAATGATTATCGCTTATCGTTATCGTTATCGTTATTTATCCCCTTATGTAATTCTTAAATATGCTACAACCTCCTGTGGAACATGTGACATGTGGAGCATTACATTACATTACAGACAGACAGACAGACAGACAGACAGACAGACAGACAGACAGACAGACAGAGAGATAGACAGACAGACAGAGAGACAGACAGACACACAGACAGACAGACAGACAGACAGGCAGAGAGACAGACAGACAGGCAGAGAGATAGATAGATAGAAAGACAGACAGACAGGCAGACAGACAGACAGACAGACAGACAGACAGACAGACAGACAGACAGACAGACAGATAGATAGATAGATAGATAGATAGATAGATAGATAGATAGATAGATAGATAGATAGATAGATAGATAGATAGATAGATAGATAGATAGATAGATAGATTACAACATTACAAGAAACGTGCTTAACATAAATCATTCAAGAATATTCAAAAAGAGCAATAATTTTATTTAAAGAAGCAAAAACCAGTATGCAAAAACCAAAGTGAATAATATTTCAGGGTAAAGTGTAGTTAAAGTGTAGTTCTCCTGTGGGCCCACCACCTGCAGGAGAAACCGTAAGGGGTTGGTGCGATGTGGATTGGGTGGCAGTCGAAGGCGGGAGCCTCGGCGACCCAATCTCCGGACACGGAATCTGACTCTAGGGACATGGAATGTCACCTCGCTGGGGGGGAAGGAGCCTGAGCTGGTGCGGGAGGTTGAGAGATACCGACTAGAGATAGTTGGGCTCGCCTCCACGCACAGCTTGGGCTCTGGAACCAAACTGGCTGAGGCTGGACTCTCTACTACTCTGGAGTTGCCTGCGGTGAGAGGCAGCGGGCTGGTGTGGGCTTGCTCATAGCCCCCCAGCTCAGCAGCCATGTGTTGGAGTTCACCCCGGTGAACGAGAGGGTCGTTTCCCTGCGCCTTTGGGTCGGGGAGAGGTCTCTCACTGTTATCTGTGCTTATGGGCCAAGTGGCAGTGTAGAGTACCCAACCTTCTTGGCATCTCTGGGAGGGGTGCTAGAAAGTGCTCCGACCAGGGACTCCGTCGTTCTACTGGGGGACTTCAACGCTCACGTGGGCAGCGACAGTGACACCTGGAGGGGCGTGATTGGGAGGAACGGCCCCCCGAACTGAACCTGAGTGGTGTTCTGTTATTGGACTTCTGTGCTAGTCACAGTTTGTCCATAACGAACACCATGTTCAAGCATAAGGGTGTCCATCAGTACACATGGCACCAGGACACCCTAGGTCGGAAGTTGATGATCGACTTTGTGGTTGTTTCATCTGACCTCCGGCCGTATGTCTTGGACACTCGGGTAAAGAGAGGGGCGGAGCTGTCAACTGATCACCACCTGGTGGTGAGTTGGGTCCAATGGCAGGGGAGGAAGTTGGACAGACTTGGCAGACCCAAACGTACTGTGAGGGTCCGCTGGGAACGTTTGGCAGAGTCTCCTGTCAGAGAGATCTTCAACTCTCTCCTCCGGCAGAGCTTCAACCAGATCCTGAGGGAGGTTGGAGACATTGAGTCCGAGTGGACCATGTTCTCCACCTCCATCGTCGATGCAGCCGCACGGAGCTGTGGCCGTAAGGTCTCCGGTGTCTGTCGTGGCGGCAATCCCCGAACCCGGTGGTGGACCCCGGAAGTAAGGGATGCCGTCAAGCTGAAGAAGGAGTCCTATCGAGCCTGGTTGGCTCGGGGGACTTCGGAGGCAGCTGATAGTTACCAGAGGGCCAAGCAAGCTTCAGCCCGGGTGGTTGCAGAGGCAAAAACTCGGGTCTGGGAGGAGTTCGGTGAGGCCATGGAGAAGGACTATCGGTTGGCCTCGACGAAATTCTGTCAAACCGTCCGGTGCCTCAGGGCGGGGAAGCAGTGCCCTGCTCTCCCCTACACTGTTTACAGTGGGAGTGGGAATCTGCTGACTTTGACTGGTGACATCCTCGGACGGTGGAAGGAGTACTTCGAGGATCTCCTCAACCCCACCAACATGTCTTCCATTGAGGAAGCAGGGGCGGAGGGCTTGGTTGTGGACTTGTCGATCCCCCAAGCTGAGGTCACTGAGGTAGTTGAGAAGCTCCTCAGTGGCAAGGCACTGGGGGGTGGATGAGATCCGCTCTGAGTACCTTAAGTCTCTGGATGTTGTGGGGCTGTCTTGGTTGACACGCCTCTGCAACATCTCGTGGTGGTTGGGGACAGTGCCTCTGGACTGGCAGACTGGGGTGGTGGTCCCTCTGTTTAAGAAGGGGGACCGGAGGGTGTGTTCCAACTACAGGGGGATCACACTCCTCAGCCTCCCCGGAAAAGTCTATGCCAGGGTACTGGAGAGGAGAATTCGGCCGATAGTCGAACCTTGGATTCAGGAGGAACAATGCGGGTTTCGTCCTGGTCGTGGAACACTGGACCATCTCTATACCCTCACCAGGTTGCTGGAGGGTTCATGGGAGTTTGCCCAACCAGTCCACATGTGTTTTGTGGATCTGGAGAAGGCATTTGACTGTGTTTCTCGTGGTGACCTGTGGGGGGTGCTCTGGGAGTATGGGGTTCGGGGCCCTCTGCTAAGGGCTGTCCAGTCCCTATATGACCGGAGCAGAAGTTTGGTTCGCATTAGCGGCAGTAAGTCAGACTTGTTCTCGGTGCATGTTGGACTCCGGCAGGGCTGCCCTTTGTCACCGGTCCTGTTCATTATTTATTATTTATATTATATTTATATCAGAGTAGAGCCGCTGCTTCTCCACATTGAGAGGGGTCAGCTGAGGTGGCTCAGGCATCTGTTTCGGATGCCTCCTGGACGCCTCCCTGGGGAGGTGTTCCGGGCATGTCCAACCGGGAGGAGGCCCCGGGGAAGACCTAGGACACGCTGGAGGGACTATGTCTCTCGGCTGGCCTGGGAATGCCTTGGTATTCCCCTGGAAGAGCTGGAGGAAGTGTCTGGGGAGAGGGAAGTCTGGGTGTCCCTGCTTAGACTGCTGCCCCCGCGACCCGGCCCCCGGATAAGCGGTAGAAAATGGATGGATGGTAAAGTGTAGTTAAAGTGTTATTATTTTATCTGGAACATGTGAAGGATGAAAGGAAGGACACCAATTGTGGAATCACTCATTTAATTATTTTATAGTAAGTTGCTTATCATTTGGAGGTCAAATCATTTGTGGTATTTATACATAACATAGACTTCAAGAATGAATGCACACTGTGTCTTCTGTGAAGATTTTAACAGTTTAACAAGAATAATGCAGCTTGCAGAATCGAGTCCTTCCTCAAATGAGCTAAGGTTAATTTGTTTAGTACGAGTCGAGCTGATAAAGCGAATGGGTTTGGGAGAGAGAGCTCTGGTCTGGGTTTATTTTGAGACACTGATTAACACATTTGCATGTGAATAGGTTAATCATTTTGAGAGCATTCCAGATGTGACCTGTCCAAAGAGCGATGAGGCCAATAACGATGAACTGAAATGTCATTGTCGGTAGAAGAGATATGTTTAAAAAAGTCATTTAATCAGGGCAAATACATTAACACGACATGTCCCTTAACACTAAAACAGTAACCACTTAATCACCAGGGTCTGGTCAGCAGTTCAAACTATACATTCCATACATTAAATTACATTGCATTAGTGGCGTTTGGCAGACGGCACTAATCCAGAGCAGCTTACATTTATCTCATTATTATTCAATTTTTTTTGTATTTATACACTGTAGTGTATATATTTTTCTTTGCTCCTCTGCTGTAACATAGACATTTCCCCACTGTGGGATGAATAAAGGTTTATTTTGTCTTGTCTTGTCTTGTCTTGTCTTACTATCTTGTTTCTATGTAGTGATTGAATAATATGATGGAAGAAATAATACACTGAGGGTTAAAATATAAAAGATTGTAAGACCACATAGAAAATCTGGTTTCTTTTTATATAAAATTGTATAGAATTTTAAAATATTTAATAGGAAGAAAGTAAATATCTTACACCTTCAAGGTTCTCTGTCACTATTTAAAAATAAGCAATTGTGTGATATTGACCATGTTCATACAAAAGGTGAGATTTTCTTCATGTCTGATCTCCTGTACTGAAGATGCCGCTCTGGTGGATTTGATCTTAAACAGATCGTCGGCTTTTACAGAAAATTGAATGCAGACCGAAGGGCACGCTGTCATTAATGTAAAAAGGGGGCGTTGCCAGTAAGATCAGTAAAGATCTTGTAAAGAATGTTGTTGTGTTAAGTTAGAAAAAAATTTAAAAATGTAAAAGCATTTTCACTAGTGCTCTCAAACGCCATTGTACAGATTTAATAGAAAATAAATATATAGATGTTCTGTGGCAATATCATATGTAAGATAGATAGATAGATAGATAGATAGATAGATAGATAGATAGATAGATAGATAGATAGATAGATAGATAGATAGATAGATAGATAGATAGATGGATGGATGGATGGATGGATGGATGGATGGGCCACTAAAGTTAAGCCCTTAATGTATTTTATGATAAAAATACTAATTATAGCAGCATATTATTTTCTGTTATCCAGGGACTTAATGTGATTTCTTTTTTTCTTGCTTGGTTCTGTAATAATTCTATTGTCTCAAGCAGAATGATGAAATATTGCTCAAATTCAAAATCTTTCACAGACAATTTTAGAGTTGAGCTTATCTCAACTCTAAAAGGTGTTATACGGGTAAAATGCATTTGTATTTCTATTTTAAATATTTTTCCGAAAGTATTTCATTTTGGGGCGACACTGATGTTGCAGTGCTACTAAGCAAGAGAAACAAATTTCTCTCAGGCTGTTCCAGTTGTGTCTTGTAGTGCAGCAAATACATTTGTTAGGTACATAACGACCTTATTGAACAAACTTTACAGTGTGTGTGTGTGTGTGTGTGTGTGTGTGTGTGTGTGAGAGAGAGAGAGAGAGAGAGAGAGAGAGAGAGAGAGAGAGAGAGAGAGAGAGAGAGAACACCACAGGTGCTGGTTGCCTGCAGTTTGTGCATGTCTAGACAGCTTTAGAAAAACTAGTCTCCTCTATTCTACAGAATAAGTGCCTGGAGTGTCTGTGTTTTTATTCATGTACAGATACCTCATGTCTTCCAGTTACATCTTTACTGAAGAGAAACCCAAAATAACTGGCTGGCAAAAGAGCAAGAAAACCTCAAAACACAAGAATGTAATACTGCACTACAGCAAGGCTCTGAAAAGAAAAGCTCAGGAACTGTTACAGGTTGCTTTTGGTTCTTTTTAGCTTTGAAATGGTTTGATTAACTTCTTGAAAATCTTGAAGAGTTTGCTCATCAATGATGCTGACATTGCAGTCACAAACATGGCAAATACTCAGACACAACAAAATTCATTTTTTACACGTGGAATAAATCCTGGATCTGTACCTAAATCAAGAATCTTGGAAACCAAATCAAATCAATTCATTCTGGTCTTTGATGGATTCCACCAGGATTATCCCTACAGTATTAGACCATGAAACAATGTTTGTTTGTTTTAATAAGTGAAAAATTGTAGTCCTTTTTGATTGTAAAATTACATTTTAATTTTAAAAGAACTTTTAAAATTCATAGTACTTTTTAGTACTTTTTTATTTTAAAAGTAAGTTTACAATGTGGTTATGAGAAACACAATCCATCAGAATTACCTGACTGAATTACCACCAAGCTTTTAAACAACAACCACCAAAATATCAAATTTATCTGCATAAATCATCCAATAGAACTATTTTCAAACTCATAACACATCTTCTCTACAAATTGCACTTGGCTGCAGTGAGAATGATGAATTAGTTTGAACAATGAATGAATATTCCCTGTCGGTTTGTACATGTGTCTTGCTGCCATAACGCTCCGAGTTTTCCATCTCGGAGTGAGTCATTGTTCCCCGGTTGCTTTTGTCCTGACTTATTTAGTTTGCAGTCTTGTCTCTGCCCCTCTCATCATTGCTTTGCTTCCCTAATGTATGCACATTTTCTGTATCCAGCCCTTATTCATGCTCTGTTGTTTCCATTCTGATGGAATTGTTGATTTTTGATCCTTATCCCCTGTTATTTTTATCCGCTTATATGCCTGTTTTCATGAATTGTCCTGTTCTCTTGTTGTGTTCCTGTTTATTGGCCCACACTAAAGACTGTGATCTTTTCACTTATATCTTATAGCAACCTGATCTATAAAAAAAGTCCTGTTTCATCAAGCATTGTTGTTTCATTCAAGCTTGGTTTATCTCCACAGGTCATGCTGTATCCACAGAGACACCTGCCACCCATCTGCTGCAGGAAGGAAGCTGAGTCTCTGAGATTACTGTATTGATGCCCAGCAGCTCCACTGATGAGACCTGTCAGGTTCTGGTTAGGTTCTTATTTTGCCCTTTTGGTTTTAAGTAAAAAAAAGATGAATGAAATAAGGTCTGTGAAGTGTCACCTATGACACACAATAATAAATAGAGTGATAAAATAAGTCTGTGAGCAAAAAACCGACAGTCCTCTCTGCCAGGCAAAATATTTCTTCTTTCAAGCATCTTTTCTCCTCTAGAATAAATTTTCATGCTCCGCTACCTCCTGATTCCTCCCTGTACTCCATGCATCATCAAGAAATGGACTATTTCACATTAAATAAGTATTTTCTGCACTATTTAAATAACTCTGCCTCAATCTCTGCGATCAATGAATTGACAATGTGGTTTGCCCTTGTACATCTGACCTCAGCTTTGCAGACTTGTGGAAAGATAAACCACCTTTACAATCTCTCTAGCCATCATGTCACAAGGCCTTGTTTGTGACAACCAATCACAGGCTCTGCATTTATGTCAAATTGTTTGCACAAGCCAGCCAAATGTCATCTCCTCATGAATTATGATGAGGCCTTTAGTCTGAAATGCATGACTACAGTACCTCTCAAATTCCTCCTTGGTATAATACAGCAATAGAGAGTCTGTCTGCAATATTTTTTGCTCTACCATGATAAACACGATGCATCGGAGCCAGATACAGAAGCATGGAAGCAGTTAAGTTGATGGAGGTGTCAAGATAGATAGGAATCAATACAATCGCGAACTCCCACAGGTACTGATAGGATCTCACAAGCACTTTACGTTTTTCATTCTTTTTGATGTCCTTCATGGTGAATTAATATGGTTTGATTTCATTCCACTAGAGAGGCACTGCCAGTGTGAATTACTTCCATACTTCCAGAGACAATGAGCGATGAAGGCTGTTAAAAATGGCTCACTTGCAAAGGATTACAGGTTGCTTTCTGCATGCTTGAGTCAGCTGTAATTCTTGTGTGAAACAGTTCTACTTCTTGACTTTGATATATAGGATAATCATAGATTTGAAGGCCTGTACTCTTAAAAATATGGATTTTATCCAACTGGTATGGAGAACTGTTCTTTTAAAGGAATGTCGGTGAATCTGAGTTTTCATTTTATTACTCTCTCTCTCTTTCTCTGTCTCTCTGTCTCTTTCTGTGCCTCAATAGAAAAAAAACAAAACGCAGCACACTCTGTAAACCTGTATGAAGGTGTTTCGGGATGCATTATGAAACGGTTGCCATGGCTACAACCTCATCTGAGCGAACAGCATACATCCTGAACCAAATCCAAAATGACAGGCTTGATCTCTTGTGCTTCGGGCTGCTTGTGTTCCTCTGACCCTCCACATGTAAGTCTTCTTTCAATCCTATCCATCATCAGGATGAAGTATATTCTTTCTTTATTTTATCACAGTAAGGATGGTGTGACTCAAGGTGGTGACTCTTGTCTTTCTCCATCATCAACTGACTTTGTGGTCTGTTCGCACCTCTTGACTGGCATGACGAAATCGTCAGGATAGTGTGATGAAAGAGACAAGCTTTCAAACATCCTTATCATGATAGCAGAAATGACACAGAGTAAGAAGAGAGAGAGAGAGAGAGAGAGAGAGAGAGAGAGAGAGAGAGAGAGAGAGAGAGAGAGAGAGAGAGAGAGAGAGAGAGAGAGAGAGAGAGAGCAAGGAAGTTTAATAAGCTATTATTGTTCATCAGGCAAAGGCATGATTGATTTGACTGGGAATTACAAACACCTCATCTGTGAAGATGACAAGAGAGAAGAAAGAGAGTGAGTGAGTAAAAGAAGCAGAAAAAGTTCTCCATCTGGAGCTCACTGAAGTAGCATAGATTGAAGCCTGAGGTAAGAAACAAAAAGGCACCAACTAAATGTCCAACTAAAAGCTCTGCCATGTTCCATGTATTCTTTTGATTGAATACACAAACTACTGCTAGATGAAATATTATCACAATCATTTATACATGGTCCATATGCCATGGTCTGCTGTCTTCACTTCAAAGCTGAAGCTGGCCGCAGCAGGATAGACGGCTTGTCTAAAGCAGACTACAAACACGAGCAGGCTTTCATGCTTTATTTAGCCTTGCAGAGTTCAAAAGGAGGAGTAACGGTGCAGCACATGGCCTGTAATCCATCTATGAAGGAAGAAACCAAAAACACCACAGCTGTACTAATATACTCATGGGTTAGATTCGTATAGCAGCTTTCTCAAACAAAGATTGACAGAAAAAGTGTTAATTGTACCTTTGTTGTATTTTACCTAGAAAGCTGCAAGTAGCATACATTTAAAGCCTAAAGTCTAATCATGTATCTGAAATCTTTTTTTTTTTTTTTTTACAAATACTTAAAGGTACAAATGATGTAATCATGAGGGTATCCACAGGGACATGTTCGGTGCTATTGGTATAACAGAAAAAAAATATTTTAAGTGATTTATATAAAAATAGTGGTTAATACAAATGTAATTCCTGAAGATGTCGACCATCTGTTTGAAGATTTAAGATGATCCGAACCAAGCTGTGCAGCTACATGTAGAAATTTTCTTTAGGTATGAATAAAGCAATTTGTGGATTTTCAAAATGATTTAAAAATACGTAAGACTGAAAGTAAAATAGAGTAGGTGGAAAATCTAAGGCCTTCACATCAGATATTATTAATATTACTATTATTGCAATTTCAGAAATCCCAGATTTCATGTCACTTATCTGCCTACCAGCATGGTTTTTTTTGTTTTGTTTTGTTTTGTTTTTTTTTTGTTTTTGTTTTTTGTTTTTTTTTTTGGGGGGGGGGGGTAGATAACTTGGAGGAAACTCACACAGACACTGGGAGAATGAATGAAAGTCCACACTGACACAGACAGACTTCTGGAATGTGATAAGTCACAGAAGCACTTTGGCTTTAGCAAAGTTTTAACAACCCATCAACCTTTAAGTGCTCATTGAATAAGAACAAGACACACAGACACACAGACACACAGACACACAGCTACACAGACACACAGACACACACACACACACACACACACACACACACACACACACACACACACACACACACACACACACACACACAGAGAGAGAGAGAGAGAGAGAGAGAGAGAGAGAGAGAGAGAGAGAGAGAGAGAGAGAGAGAGTAGCAACAGAAGATGAGCATGAACAAGCTCTCCAGATGAGGCCATTGCAGCAGGTGTTCTGGGTCATACAGTAGGGGTTTGGGTCTCTCTCTCTCTCTCTCTCTCTCTCTCTCTCTCTCTCTCTCTCTCTCTCTCTCTCTCTCTCTCTCTCTCTCTCTCTCTCTCTTCTCTCTCTCTCTCTCTCTCTCTCTCTCTCTCTTTTCTCTTTCTCAATGCAATCTTCCATCTCTCATCCTTCTTCCCTGTTCCAGTTCCTCTTCTTTGTACAGTGTCAGTGATGTATTGTTGCCAAGGTGTGGCTTCAGAGGGGAAATCTTCTTGTCTATACAGCTGCACTGCTTCACTGCCATCAGAATTTTATTAGTGAACTTCCAACTTCCAGATCATCTCCTCTGGAAGAATACGCTGGCTTTGGCTCAGTCTTATGTTTATTACATCAAAAGCACAGTTTGTTTTGGTGCTTTCATATACACTGGCCTGCCTGGGCTTGTTTGTGCCAAAGATTTCATTTTTAATCTTGATTTGAAAAAATAATGTGTTAAAAGGAAGCTGTTCATTGAAATGAGGTGTTTGGATGCACTGTCTTGATATTTGTGCATAGACAACTATGTGCACTTTATTAAGGTTATTCTCTGTTAGAATAATCGATTACATTGTGTAATAATACGTGTGTGTGTGTGTGTGTGTGTGTGTGTGTGTGTGTGTGTGTGTGTGTGTGTGTGTGTGTGTGTGTGTGTGTGTGTGTGTGTGTGTGTGTGTGCGAGCGTTTCGGTCAAACAGCCTCAAAATGCTGTTCACTGAAAACATGAAAGTCTTTCCTAACTGTGTATTCTATCTCACTGGCCTGAATGGTGATCTAAACATGGTTGGAGTAATGTAGATTAGATGAAGAAGCTAGATAGCATAATGCATATTCAGATATATGTTAATAGGTACTGACAGTATTCATGGTTGCATCTCAGACCCCATAAAGCACACTAAATAGTATGTCTAACCTGATGCCATACTACATTTACAGAATTTAGCAGACACCCTTGTCCAGAGTGACTTACATTTTTATCTAATTGTATACAACTGTGTAATTGAGCGTTAAGAGCCTTGCTCACAGGCCCAGCAGTGGCAGCTTGGTGGACTTGAGATTTGAACTCACAACCTTCCAATCAGTAGACCAACACCTTAACCACTAGGCCACCAGTTCCATCACAAACTATTATGTGTTATAATATGCTGTATACTGTAGGAAGTGGCCTATCTGACATTGGCTCAACATCACAGAAGTATTATGAGAATAAAACCTTTATATTGCCGTTGTGTAGGTTTGTAACTACAGTATCTGCATCAGAGATAGCTCAAAACTACCTTTAAAGAATCTAGCTATATGATGTGTGTATTTTATTACCTGGGTTGTATAATCTAATAATTCTTTCTTCTCCAGCCCGTTAAAGACATTTGGCATCACTAGATTGTCATTGCAATCGAACTTTACCACCAACAACAAAAGCTTTGAGTCCTTTTTTCTATGAATATTGACATCGTTTACTCTCTCAATCGCTCTTTATTGGCTTTTTTTTTTAAGCAGTCACTTTCTGATCGCTCTTCTTTTGTGACTTATTCAGCTGGGACCTGATGATATTTTCCATATAAATTTCCAACCAATTCCAACCCCTGACACAGCACTGAATGCCTGTGAGTTACAGGATTGTCAGGGTGACTCACGGCAACTCAGGAATATCCTATTACAGAGTATTTTTGACCTGTGTCTGAGTAATCGTGTTTTATTGTATTTTTAACTCTACACTGTAGCTTGAAATATTCAGCTGTCATTGAGTTCTCATGTCTCTGCCTTGCACGATGTGTGTTTTTTTTTTCTTCAAATCTGACTGAGGAGCCCGAATCTCATTCCTGTGAAGGCTCCAGAGTGTTCCTGAAAACTGATATTTATCCCATCCACCCACGGCAGTGTCTGCAGGTGAGCTGTCAGATAAAGATGAATCCTGCAGGCAAAATCATGCACTCGAGCAGCCTTGAAACCGTGTTGCTTAGACAGGAGGACTGGAGGAACATTGTACTGTAAGGACATGATGGAAGGATTACGTGTATTATTAGAACGAAGATCTGAATATCACACAGAATTGATGTTAATATAAAAGGAAGGATTTGAGGACCACTTTAACTAGGATGAATACAGAATCAGGAAAGTTCTGTGCACTGAATTGTGGGATCCATGATACGACCATATATGGTGTCATCATCATTTTAATGAAATGCAACACAAGCATGAAATATTTTATAAGCTAAAAAGAAAGCTATAATAATGCATTTTTAACTAATACTACTTCACAACCGAGTAGTAATTTAAAGCTTTTAGTGTAACTAAGGTATCTGTTATGATAGATAATGCATTCAAAACTACTGTCTATTAAATGCAGATGGGATTTGCTCTCTTGCAACTAAAATAAATTAGCAATCATGTTTCATACTTCAATGGCGTTTATGTATAATGCAAGTTGTGGGCATGTGCCAGGTCATAAACAGTGTACTGTAGCACTCATTCCTCTCTCTTTTTTTTCAAAGTTTATATATAATTCATATTTATGAAGAACTGGGAGTTTCATAAGTGTTAGAATTCCACGACTAACATTTGGAAATTATTGATAAGTGCTGCTGTTTTTTGTTTTTTTGTTTTTTGTTTTTTTTGGGGGGGGGGGGGTGTTTGAGTCACTGTAGTTGCTAATATTGTACTAGACATATTTAGATTATTATTACAGCAAAGTTAACTAACTTGGTTGTATGGACAGACAGACAGACAGACAGACAGACAGACAGACAGACAGACAGACAGACAGATAGATAGATAGATAGATAGATAGATAGATAGATAGATAGATAGATAGATAGATAGATAGATAGATAGATAGATAGATAGATAGATAGATAGATCTCAATGCAGAAACAAGTTGGAACCAGCCATTGTTTCATGTATCCTTCTTTCTGTAAAGGTTTTCTAGATTTTTACCCACGAGGACAAGCTGGAGACAACAAAATGAAAAATAATTTGCCTTGACATCTCTTTTTACCTCAGATATGAAACAGTGCTATTGACCTTATTGCTCCCTGATCTTACAAAAGTAATAAAATTATTCAGACTACAGGACAGGGTGCCTCAACTCCAGCTCCATCCAATAAAGAACAGCCGTTTCTAATGGGAAACAAAATTAGCCCATGACTTCTCTATCGCTCCAGTTGGAAGCAAGAATAATGAATTTTAACTCTTTTCCCTGCACAGATATGTTCACTTAACGAGGAGGAACAGGTGTGCTGTGATCTCAGCCACCGGATCCCATTTGCAAAATGTCAACACGGGGACCAGGGAAACCATGTGCTGGTCCCAAACCTCATTTACAGCAGAGAGAGAGAGAGAGAGAGAGAGAGAGAGAGAGAGAGAGAGAGAGAGAGAGAGAGAGAGAGAGAGAGAGAGAGAGAGAGAGAGAGAGAGAGACTGGTTGAGTTAAGGAATATACTCAATGCCCTGAAGCATGTCGGTTACAATGTACAGGGAAACTGTAAATAAATAGATTAAATTTAAATGTTAGCAAGCATTCAACAGTAAAATGTAATCATTTTTAATTTTGTTAAAAATTACAAAATTAAAAAATGTAAATTAAAAAAGAGCTAACCAGAATACTGTATCACACCCCGATCCCGATTAGCAAAATTTGAATAATCCTTTTGTACCCTAAGCCACATTATCAACGAAAAGTAATTAACTTTTTTAAATCATCTATATTTAATTCAACATATCATTAACAATCTAAAACATAAGCTAGTTTAAATAGCTAAATTACAAAAGCTAATAAGCTAGCTAATTCAACAAACTAATATATAAAACATAACTAATCATCAAATTTAACCAGAAATTAAAAAAAAAAAACTTAACTTGCCAGCTATTAACACAAACTAATATAAAAAAAAAACTAGGTCACACAATTAACTGGCTAAATTACAAAATTAAATTAACTAGCTAAAGCACAAATCACGAAAAAATAAAGCATGTGAGCATCTTACGAAAAAAAGGAAAAGAAGAAATAATCTTCTGCTTAAGATTTGTAAAGAGTCATCTGAAGGTCAGGAGGAAATTGTAAAGAGTAAAAAAATATATTTTTACTTTTGGAAATGTCTTTGGTAGGATTAAAAGTATTGAATTACAATAATACTTGAGTCAAGTGTAAATCAACTTGAGCAGGACATAAGTACAGTAGTAAATTAATATTGATTTTAAACCAATTTTATAGGCTTTGTGTTCAGCTACAGTAGATGTTTATGAGTGAGTTTTAGCAATGAGATAAAATGGAACTAAATAAACCCTTCCTTGCTTTTGTCTACCTTTCAGTTGCTTCCTTTTCCAGGTGACTGGATTAGCTAAATAAATGTTTTCTTTTATTTTTCACCCAATATAGTGTGTTGTACTGCAAATAGCTCGGAAGTGTCTTTCCTGCAGCAGGTGCTCTGTGCTGAACCTCACGCTGTTAGCTGTCACATTATATCCACACACCTGTAAAGATCTGTCCTCTGGGGCAGGTCACTGCCCTGCTTCTATGTCAGAATCACCTTGGGAGATCATGTTAAAAATGAAGATGATGAGAGTGAGCACTACTGCTAAATGTTCTTTTCTTAGCTGAAATAAAGACCAGCGTTGTTTGTTATAAACATGAACTTTATAATACATGCTTCATGCATGCTAACTATCTAACTCTAGATCTAAGCTAACCGTGTGCAAACTGATCACTAAGAGTCAGTTTAGTTTCTATTTTTTATTCATTCATGCAAGTTTCATCTCATTTCTGTCCGTTCTTCTTCAGACATTTAAATGCAAGGCTGTATATCACTGCATACTGTATGTGACAAATAAAATCATGAATCTTGAATCTTGAAAACTAACGCAATCTTGATCATTTCACCAGCAAGACCAGTGTACCCAGTAAGATTGTATTATAGTATTTATTTGTTGCATATTCATGTAACATGCAAGTATTGCCCTTGAGATATAACTGTAACATGGCATTGTTTTCTTCTAAATGTTTAGTAAGACTGAAAATCGTTTACCTGATGTTCCAGGCTTATATGCTTCTCCTAACCAAAGGAGCTCTGCTAGCTTGCACAGCTGCCTAAACACAAACTTATAGCTAATGCTATTTGTTGTTGTTTTTTGTGAGTGTAAGTGTGCAGATCAATAAATAATGCAAAATAATAAGGCTGGGGGATCAATTGCTCCAGTTCATTTAAAAGAATTACTGTCACTCAATTTGACTAGACTATTCTTGACAATATTTTCAGCAGTCAAGGCAAAAGTTAAAAAATATATCAAACAGACCCATGTATCTTTCAGCGTTAATGGGTTGCCTGTGCTATGTCACTGCCATCTTTTCTGCAGAACTCAGGGTTGGAATGTCAACATGCTGTTACACTCTAGCAAAAGTCCCACACGTGAAATGCATATCCATTGTTCTTGCCCACAACACCACTCATAAACCAGTCAAGCACAAGATCACAAAAACACAATGCTCATCTGCCAAATATTTTAAACACACCTTTGTTTAATAGCCTGTTCCTGTTCAGTGCATTAGCTGCTCTCTATCCAAACATTATGAGACAAACTCAGAGGCCTGGAGCTCATCAGGCTTTGAGCACATTTATGGAGAATTTTTTTTTTACACTATTCTATAACTCATTACATTTGACATTTTAATTCTAATCTATTTATGAATCCTTTGTGAAGACTGCATTGCAAGCTCTTAAATCCAACATTTCTCTTAAGGGTTGCCAGATTGCATTGTCGCATTGTTTGTAGCCAGGTTAAAGTTCAGCCAAATTAATTTGCTTGTTAATTTGCTAATTTATAACTATGATATATGATTATAATTCCTATATGATTCCAAATCAATTTTCACTATTCCCTGAGAACATTCAATACAGATGACACGAATCACGTTATATATATTTAATGCAAAATTGCATAGAAGAATCATAACCATATTATTCATTTTTACATCTCTTTAAAAGTTTAAATAATAACAAGCAATAAATTTGTTTTGCCAAAAAATCTGTACTTGTGGAATTCACTTATTAAGACAAATAAAACAGATAGGATAACGGTGAAATAAACTCACTTGCCACCGCTCATGCAATTAACCAATCATGAAGCAGCACAATTTGTAGAATCATGCAGAAAGTAAGCTTCAGGTTCAGAAGAGTATGGTCAACTGGTTTGAAATAACTGGAAAGCTAACACTAACTTATGGGGCATTGGTGGATAACCAAGTGATTAAGGCTGTTAGTTGTTGATCAATGGATCATTGTTCAACCCCCAACACTGCAAAGCTGCCACTGTTTGGCCCTTGAGCAAGGCCATTTACCATCTCTGCTCCAGGTTGCTGTATCATGGCTGACCCTGCGCACTGACCAAGACCTCCAAAGTTAGTATAAGCAAAGACAGAATTTCATTGTGCTATAATGTATATGTGACCAAATAAAGTTGTCTATACTCAAATAATCACTCTTTAACCATTGTGAGCAGACAAGTATCTCAGAATGTACAACATGGTAACTCGTTTGACTCCTAACCCTAAGGTTGTGGGTTCGAGTCTCAGGCCAGCAATACCACGACTGAGGTGCCCTTGAGCAAGGCACCAAACCTCCCCCAACTGCTCTCCAGGCGCTGCAGCATAAATAGCTGCCCACTGCTCCGGGTGTGTGTTCATGATGTGTGTGTGTGTTCACTACTGTGTGTGTGCACTTTGGATGGGTTAAATGCAGAGAACGAATTCTGAGTATGGGTCACCGTACTTAGCTGTATTTCATGCCACTCACTCTTTGGCCACAAATCACTGCATTTGAACAGGGATTTGAGACTACAGTAGACACAGACTCAATCAAACCAGACAATTCAAGATGTGACCAATGCCTTGTTTGTAAATATTCAGATTTGGTCAGTGAGATAATGGTACACTGCTACCACATGACTGAGTGTTCCTAATAAAGTGAGTGTGTGTGATGAGGACATCAGTGGCATTCAAGCATGATATGGGATGTGCTCTACCACTCCAGCCCCTTAACTTATGATCCTACAGTTAGGGTGTAGGGTGTTTACAACTGCATGATCTGGCAACATATCTATTTATTAGCGGGATGCGCGTGGGTTCAGCCCGCCCCTTTAGGCGACTGGATCTTGACTGTGGGTTTATTTCCGAAGCCGGTGAGGCGCACGAGCGCGAGCGATCCTCCAGCGCCATGGCTCGTTACTACTGAAGTGGAGGCGCGAGAGCTCAGAGGCGCGAGCGATGGAGAGGCGTCATTTCGGTAAGGCGCACGCGGACAAGGGCTTGCTTTGTCTTCGAAAGGAAACTATATCAGATTAAAATCGCCGTGCAATAATTGTGAACATGTTGTGCAATTAAGATGGCGGAACTTTTATAGCATAATTGTGTTAAATAATGTGCACTCATCCTTCAAAATCGACCGTCAGTGTTGTCTTATGATACACCGAGCGCGATAACCGCGATAATACCGCGCAAAAACACAACATAATCTCTTCATTTAATGGTATCGCATCCTTCATATTGATCAGTTTTTGGGGTTTCTATGTATCTATGAATCTATGAAAAGCTTCTTATGCAAATCACTCAGTGATTATGTGCGTTTGGTTGTCTCGCGCTCCTCCATTCTCTCCATCCAAAGTCGGAGTAACTGGTCAGACAGAAGTATCCAACTGGTTGTAAGCAGACATTTGAACATACATGAATAATCATTCTTTCAGTCGTGCAAATGGTCAGTCAGTTGTACAAGGTTATTTTACTCCGTTGAGTCTGGCTCAGCTCTAAAACAATATACTAAAGCTTGGGGTATAATTAAACTATAATTTATTCGCATAATGCATGGTCTAATACTCATTATACAGTACACTGATTTGTTATTGTAAGGTACATTTTATCAGGTTCTTCTCTGTAGGTATGGTTACTGGCTGTAGCCCATCTGTTGCTAGGCACAATTTGTCATCGTCCTTTTACCCCATGCATACCAGAGACTCAGGTGGTGGTCCATTCTTAAATTGTACCTTCCTTAACATTGGGAATGTATATGAGATGCGCCTTGATCGTTAAACAGTCCTTCGAGTCTAATTATATACTTTAAATTATTATTAAAGTGCACAGTTTCAGGTGAAAGGTACTTTTCATGGCACCAAATGAACAACAACAAGGACAAACATAATTTGGATTCCATTAACTATAAAATTATTTCGTTTATTATATATCACATGCATTTACTGGACACTCCTAGTATGTTGGTGTTGCTTCTTTCTTCTTCATTTAGAGTACATTTCTGTTCACAGCAGGTATATCAATTCCTAATAATACTGATGCACCTGATGCACTATCACCCCAATACTCACAATGCACACCACTATCATGTCAGGGTCACTGCTGTGCTGAGAATGGGACATAATAAGGTCTGGTCAGTGGTGGTTCTGTGTGTGTTCCATTAATACTCAGGGTAAATGGAACTGGCACATGGAGGATGCTGATAAATAAATCAAAGCTTTAAATGAAAGCACACACAGCTGTTTCATCATTCCAAAATGTCACATATGGAGGTATTAACATAAAAATGGAGCTCAGAAAAGATTTCAAGAACCGTTTTCCCAGTAGGCCTGTGTTTTTATAGTATAAAGCCGAATATGTGTAACGAGGCAGCGTTAAGGGTATGTGTGTGTCTGAGTTGGGGGTGTTATAATGTGTTTATAAAATTGCACAAACCAGAGATTTTCAGTCCATTCCTCAAGGACTACAAGCACAGACTCCACACTGTTCCATTTTCTAACACACCTGAGTCACAACATCCTTCCAGCATTTAATTAGCCCTCCAGCTTCAGGTGTCAGAACAGAAGATATAAACCTCAAGGCTATGTGTGTTCGAGAGTGCGTTTGTGTTTTCTATTGTCATGAACATGGTCCATTACTGGTTTAACTGTTTCTAACGATAAAATTAAAACATTCATTATAAATAAAGATTGAATATCCAATCGTTACAGAATGACAACATTCATTATTTTAGCCTGTAATGTTAACGTTTAAAGCCGGGTTAATGTGTATGTTTCAGTCATATGGAGCCCATTAATCTTTCTGTGATTATCACATCAGCACCATGGACAGAGCAAATGTGTTGTTGTTGTTGTTGTTGTTGTTGTTGTTTTTCATTTACGACGAGTTAAATTTTGGCAAGTGCTAGAATACTAAGATGTTTTCCCTGAAATGAACCTACATTTTCTGCATTTTTTGTCAGCAAGAAAAGACTAACATTGTCTTTGATCAGAGAATGTTAAACATAATATCAAAACACCTCATTCAGGAGAATTACTCATCTACAACCAGATTTTGCACATAGCTGAAATTAATATCAATATTTATTTTTAATTGTTTGACTACAAAATTGTATGCAAGATTCTCAAATAAGCAACAGTATGATGCTAGGGCCAGATTTTTCAAACAAGAACTGATTTTGTATAATAAATAATAAACAATATACTGTTGAATTCTCAAATCTGATCTGCCCTTTTTCAAACAGGTTATCGTTTCTATAGTAACGATTCATTCACAGGGACTTGTCTGATGGATGATCTATACTGTACAATCTAATAATCTTATAATTATTTATTATAGAGACATTTTAACTGTTTAGAAGGTGTTTATTAAATATTTATGGAATGAATTACTTGCGTTTTGTAACCGTAAGTAAGTTTTCTGCATTTATGCCTTCTTATGTCTTTAGAATAAAGAGTTTTGAACTTTTTGATACGCAAAATATGCAACTCTTTAGAGCATGGTACTTTGTGCAAATAGCCTTAGTAATACATCAGTGTGGTGCATGGGATTGTGTGTGTGTGTGTGTGTGTGTGTGTGTGTGTGTGTGTGTGTGTGTGTGTGTGTGTGTGTGTGTGTGTGTGTGTTCACTGACCTTTGTGCTTTCACATGCATTAAGCCTAAGGAGAGGCTTGTGCTTTTCAGGCAGGCTGCTCCTCTGCTCTTCACACAAGGAGGTGATATTGTATTATGACGAAACATCATGCTTCAATGCAGCCAACCTATAAATGGCCAAAAGATGAGCACTGGATCTTTACTGACCCTATGAGGAAGGCATATGGAGTTTTCAGGGTGTGAGTGTGGGAGTATGTATGTGAGTACAGTTTGCATTGTTCTTTCAGCTCTGCTTAGATAAAAAAGAGGAATAGAGAGAGATTTATGTTATATCACCAGTATTATATGAACATGTGCTTATGCGTTCGATTTACCTGCATGTTTGAATGTGCATGACCATTGATTGATGCCAACCTACACAGCCCATATTAATCCATGGGATGTGGTAGCCTAGTGTTGGGCTACCAATCGGAAGGTTGTGAGTTCAATTCCTACATTCACCAAGCTGCCACTGCTGGGCCCCTGAGCAAGGCCCTTAACCTTCAATTCTCAGTTGTATAAAAAATGAGATTAAAAATGTAAGTCGCTCTGAATAAGGGTGTCTGTTAAAATCCATAAACTCTATCGTCCAGCCGAAAAAAGTGCAGATCAATCAAGTCCTGTGTCAGTAATAATCTTGTAAATGGACTTGTTCAGAACAAGCAAGTTAAAATTGGCATTCCTGTATTAGTTTGATCTGAAACACACGATAAATACTACACGGATTCGTATATTAAGCTGAAGTTTAAATCGGGAAGAAGGCATGTGTGTGAATTCGCAGCCATAATTGGTTTCAACTGCATGTTTTGGGGAGTGTTTTCTTTTCAGATCTCACACACACAATTATTTTTCTTGTTTGAACTTGCCTGCAGTATTTTCCATCAAATTTAGTTGATTCCATTTCCCCAAAAGTATAAACAATCTAGTATCCTAATTTAAACCACAGCGACTCTGGTCAATCCGCAAATAAGGTTAAAGGAATAAATGCGGTAAAATGCATCATGCGAGACTTCAACAGTTTCATATCTGATTGCTTATTATTATAATGTACCTTGTGAAGCTTTCAATATGAATCGTGCACCTCCTGTTTGTATCTGTATGTGTATGTGTATGTGTATGTGTAGATTAGCAGTTTATAATGTACTGTGTTTCATCACGGTGTCTTTAAGACCTTTATAAATTTGGAACAACAAAAATGATGCTTATGCAAAGGCACCATTGAGGAGGAAGATCTGCAGATAGCTACTGGGAAATTACAAACGTTGAACTTAAAATGCTGCCATACTGTCTGGATGTACACTACAATACAGATGGCTGTTATAAATACTGATTAAGCTGTTGTGTCTTTCTGCATTGAGATGCATTAAAAGGACTCTCATTGAAGGTCCCTGACCCTTGGGTTTGTTATGGAGCTCCAGCAGGGGTCTCAGCCAGCACATTCAAGCTCACATTCCCAACAGCCTGCCATTCTAAAACCCTGGCATTTCCAAAAAACTGTGTGCCAGGGCAGACATTTATGAGATGAATTATTCATAAATTCACCCTAAGCCACACATAATTATGAATGATTAAGCAAATGGATCACCTACCGGCAAAGTCGGGGGTGAATTGTGCATTATTCAATGCAATTAAGCCATGGCATCTTCTCAAAGCAGTTGGTTTAGGAGATGAGGCAGTTTAGGGGTTGTCATATGTGAGGTGGTACTGTACCTGTCAAAAAACACAAAATGCAGATCTTAGAAATGATCTGGAGAGAGTTTGTAGTATTCCATGGGTTCGAGCTAATCCGTATTGCTTACCTGATTTTGATGTAGCATTGCATACCACGTTTTTAAAATGGAAATAAGATCAATAGTTTCTTCAAATCTATACATAAAATATATACAGAACAGACACCCACTGCCCAATTTATTAGGAAAACCTGTACACATGCACATTTATGCAGTTATCTAATCAGCCAATCAAAAAAAAATAATCATGCAAAAACAGATCAAGAGCTTCAGTTCACATCAAACCTCAGAATTAAGAAAAAGTCTGTTCTTTGTGATGTTTTTTGTGATGTTGTGGCATGGATGTTAGTACCAGATGGGCTGAATTGAGTATTTCATAAACTGCTGATCTCCTGGGAATTTCATACAAAACAGTCTCTAGAGTTTACACAGAATGGTACAAATCATTGAGTGAGCATCAGTTGGTGGAAGCGTTTCATTGATAAGAGAGGTCAGGGGAAAATATGTGTATTGCAATAAATGATTGTATAATACATCAAGGTGAATGGGCTAAAACAGCAGAAGACCACATCAGTTTTCATTCCTGTCAGCCAAAAACAAAAATCTAAGGCGACCAACTAGACAGTCAAAGACTGGGTGTGAAAATGGTCTGTTCATTTTTCTCCATTCTCTCACATCAACAAGTTGTGTCAGCCTGCAGACCCTCCACTCACAGGTTGTTGTTTTTCACACCGTTCTGTGTAAACTCTCGAGACTGTACCGTGTGAAAATCCAAGAAAATCAGCAGTCTATGCAATACACAATCCAGCCCATCTGGTATCAACAATCATGTTATGGTAAAAGTCACCGAGATCACACTGTTTGGTGTACATTTGTTAAAGCTCTTGATGTGTAGCTGCCTGTGTTCATGCACTGCCCTGCTGCACATGATTGACTGATTAGATAACTGTAGGAACGTTCAGGTTTACATGTGTTCCTAATAAAGTGGCAAGTGTATATCAATATTTGCACATTTAAAATTCAGCTGTACTAACCAGACATGATGCTGAATCTACAATGTAAAGCATTTTAGTAAGGCATTGAGCAACCATGAACCATCAAAACATTTTCACTTTGCCTCCTATAGAGTCTACAAGTACTTATAATGCACCGTAACAATGCTATGATGTACCATCAAGTATGTTTTAACATAGGATCGAGGCCAGCCAGAGGAATTTTTCAGAGGAATTTCAGCAAAATGTCATATGTCTGTATGAATTGCTATGTTATGTTGTTGATGTTTTGCTAAGAGACATTCCTTTTTTTCCATATGTCTGTGAGAATTTAATTGTAATATTTTATTATCATTTTAATTGAATAAAACTATAGAAGATTCTATCCTCAAATATGGCAGACATTTTATTATATTATATTTCTTTGGTCTTGGATCTGCCAACATATCGTACAAAGAAGCAAAGAATAAATGAGTGCCCATGAAGAAAGGACCATTATAGAGTAGTCTTGAAGAATGAGTAATACAGTAGGTGTGTAGTGCAGGAGCTTATCATTAGCAGGCAGGACTGGACGACTGAGTATTCCTGGGCATCACTGACATGATACTAAACTACTGTATGTTTAGAAAATATGTTTTTTTCTTTAACTTGTCAAAATAGTAGTAGCAAGTAAACTTCTGATGTGGAATATGTCTACTTTTTTGTATCTCCTTCAGGTTGACTGACAGATCCATTGTCTAGCAGTCACAATGATAGCGACAGGCGGGCTCCTGAGGATCTCCCGGCGGCAGGATTCACTGCGCAACAAGAACCGAGCGGAGAACAAGCGAAGAAGGAAAGCAAGGAAGAAGATGAAGAACAATGTGGTGGTGGTGAAGGGCAAGCTGAAGCTGGTCTCTGCATCTGGCCTGGTTGCAGCAGTCGGATTGATCGTCTTAATAGTGGGAATAACGATGGCTGTCCTTGGATACTGGCCCAAACAAACCTCTGCTTACCCAAAAGTCTTTCCAAGAGAGAAGCAGCCAATCAGACAGGCAACTGATTTAAAAAAAAACCTTCGGCCAGGATTGAACTTAACGAACAATACCAAGCTGTGGATAAAGCTGCACTGGAATAGCAGCGATGGTGTGATTAATGCTACCAAGCCTAATTTCCGGCCTGTTGGATATATTGAAGGCGTGTTCACCACTTATCTGTACTCCGATAACCTCAAAGTGTTTGGACCACTGGTCATGGGTATTGGTATCTTCCTTTTTATTTGCGCCAATGCCGTGCTCCACGAGAACCGTGACAAGAAGACCAAAATCATTGACCTGAGGGACATTTACTCTACGGTTATAGACATCCATAGCTTGCGCTCAAAAGGCCATGCCCCTCTTAACGGGCTGTTAGGACGCACGCAGTCCAAGGAAGGAGATCTTACATCAGCCACATATAAGACTGCCATGCCTTCAAGAGGATCATGGCCTTCTACTGTGTCGTGTAAAGAAAAGGATTACAGCAGATCATCGTTTGCCAGAAAGTTTAGCTGGTGTAGAGAAAGGCAGTCACTTACTGAGGCGATCTACACCATTTACAGAGATCAGAACAGGTTGGAGTCAAAGAGTCAAAGGAAAGAACCAGCACCTGCTCCCAAGGAGTGGGAGACACGCTCTATAGTCTCTTCATCAGTTAATGCTTTCACATTACCTGTGATTAAACTCAACAACCATGAAATGGAAGCGAGGGAAGTTCACAAAGCAGAGCATGCCACTCCATGCAGTCTGGCAGACAAACTGCACCCAGACTGCCAAGGCTCCGGGTGTTCAGAAGAACTTCTCAGCACTGCCATACAAACCAAAGCTGAGGTATTGAGGGCAGGTTTGTCTGTATCTCGGGATTCCAAACTCTCAAGTGATGTGTCCAGTATATGCCAGCAACAGCTGCAGCTGCCAGATTCGGGGTTCAGGATTTTGGGCTCCCACTTGTCCCTGAATGCCCTTTCTGACCTGGGAACTGCACGACACGAAGAAAGGTCACGAAGATTCAGCTGCCCGAGGCTGGACCGTTTGGGTAGTAAGGGCTATATAAAACTGGCAGCACTAGGAGGGGACTCATTTGAAGCTCCAGATGGGGCACCAGAAACAGGTGTGGAGGGACCAGAACAGGCAGGAACACAGAGTTGTATTATGAATACACATATATCCCCCAATAACTCAATCACACAGCTGCACATAGAACCTACCATATCAAACTCTCAAACAGCCGATACAAACATGGACCCAAAGACAAATCTCCAACAGGGGGAGATGGTCTGAGCAGGTCTGAACTAGTCTATATGTTCAGGCATTTAAGTAATTTGTAGTCTTAGTAGGTTTCTTCTGTGGGCAGTTTACTTAGTTTGTAGCTTAAATAAGACTTTGTGCTGAACACAACACTCATAAAAATTAGATATAAGTATTTTAAAAAGACTGGAGGTACAATCCAACTTTTGTGGAGACCATCACTCACTTTTGTGCCGTATTTAGATGACCAAGTCCAAAAGTAGAAACGAGTTGTTCTTGTGCCTTCCACTGATTTGTTAGGCTTATATGCTGTTCTTGTCCTGCATTGTGTCACTTGTTAAGTAACTATCCTTGTAATAATTATTAAACGGTTGTGTTTTTGATGTGTTTTCTCCAGATTCACCAACTTTTACCACACAAATGACTTTTTCAGTTAAAATCAAAGACCTCGTTTCAGTTGTTAGTCAAAGCATCTGTATTTGTAAAAGAAAAACCATCTTGCTTTGCATACATCAACAAAATATTATTATGCAACCTCATGAACCATGTTTCATTGTACCTGGATATTGTTGTGCAATCAAACAGCAATAACTGCTAGAGATGAATTCTCAGGTTTCAACCCTGGCTGGAAAATGATGAAGGCCATAAATGAAGTGTTGTTTTTTTCCTATAGAATATTTTGTGGTTGAATGTATGTCAAATTCATGCACAATTGTTACTGGTCAAGAGTCAATAAATTACATAAACCATACAAATGACAGAATTAATTTTTATTGCTGATTTTTGTCTTTAATTAAAAAAATAAAGTGTTCTTGTAAAGTGTGTATGTTTTGGTTTGTACTGACCTCTGTTGGTGATGAATGGTAGTGAACTTTCTTTGGACAAGATTTCTGGATTCATTATGGTAGATTTATGTTTTACCCCCTTAATTAGTTCTGTTATGATTATTGTCTTTGGAAATTGCCTCATAGTATTTTTTTTCTATTGTATTAATCATGTCATTACTTCTATCTGTAATTCTAGACCATATCATTCAAATTATATTCAAAGCAAACATACTGTACATTAAAAATTAATAATCGACTTATAGGTAATTTTTGAAATAATATTTTAGTTTTAGGTACTTTTAGGTAGTTTTATTTTTTATTATTTTACTCCACCATTCATTTCCACTTAGGCCATTTACTACAATGGTATTCTAGAGAGAATACTGAAACCATGGCAAATTTTTGGTACTTTTTCTGGCTGATGTGATGTTTACAACTGTTTGAATTGTTATTTATAATGTTACATATACTGCCTGTGTCTGGAAAGGTTTGAAATGTCCACCTTTGTCCACTTTGACTGTTGGGACTTGGTTAAAAAAAAAAAAATTATATTCATTTCAGAAACATTAACATGAACTCTTTAGTATCAGGCGTACAGTAGGTGGAAGTGGGCGGGGTTTATTCCTTATATGCTGACATACAGAAAATCCAGCCAATAGCGTGGATGGGGCGTGGTTTCCTGATCTCAGGAAGACTCCTTCGGCACGTCCGAGTGGATCAAAGCAGATTCTCTTCAGGTGAGCGCTTTTTTTTTCTCAATTTCTTCTCGAAAGTGCGTTCTGTCGGAAGTCCCAGAAGCTTTAACTTCTGTTCATCGTCGCTTATAACGTGAGTGAAGTCTCTAACTGCTTTAAACAGCTGTGTTCAGGCAGGATAATGTTTTGTTTTTGTTTTTAAGTTGTTCACGCGCACTTTTTAATTGATGGGTGTGAATGCGCGTGCTCGCTGAAAAGTTTATTATGGGCGTTTATTATAATACTATATATATATATATATATATATATATATATATCTGGGATAACATTGCGATTAGGTTAGTTAGCTTTTATCTTGAATCTAGTAAGGATAAAAGGAAATTGCATTGAATGTAGTGTGCTGAGCTCGTGCACAGTAAATTCTGGGATGATTTGGGATTAGGATTTTAATCTCTTTCTGTTTCTCTTTGTATGTACTGAATATGTTGTAATCTGTGGTGTGGACCTTCTCATCACCTCTGTTCTGGTAAGTTCGCTTTTTGTAAGAAACATCAAACATGCTTTCATGGGGTTTGTGTGTAGATCTTTTGTTTTGTGGAAACAGACTTACTTTGAATGCTTAATATGGAACAGGAAACATCTCAGCACGCGCACAGTTCCACTTTTTGCCCATTTCTCTCTATATTTAAACATGAAATCATTTGATCATGTTTACTGTTAAAACATTTCACGCTGTCTGGGAGTGATTTTATAGTTAGTTTAGTTTTTGAAGTCAGGTGATCACAGCTGAGGTGTCAGAAGTGGTGGTTGTGGGCTAGAAAGAGGAAATGATTCCTCTTTGTTTCTGGCTTTCACTTCCTGTCTGTCTTTGCTGTATTAATATCTTTTATTAATAGGTTATACTTTTTTTTTCTTTAGTGGAAATGTCTCATTGCAGGATAATGTAGGAGTGCTTAGAAAAGTACTCCAACTGAAAAGCAGAAGACCTGCAAAGCGAATGTGCTCTTGTTTAAGGAGGCGTTTATTTATTTTTTTCTTACTGACTACGAATTTGCCAATAATCTGTTACACAATTTAACAATTTGTATAAAAGTTTTGCCTAAATGATTTATTTTGTATATATCTTCATTTACATATCGAATTAAATGGGGCAAATTTAAGAACATTGAACTGATTGCTTGTACCACACGATTGGCTGATTAGACAGCCGCGGGAATTAGTTGGTTTACATTCCTGTTGTTCCTATTAAAGTGGACAGCAAGTGTATTTGATGATGGTTGGAGCAGGGTAGCCAAAATAGTCTTCAAATTTTACATTTGTCCCTAATTGGACTAGACATAAACACCATAGCATAAGAAATTAAATACATTTCTAGTCCCATCAAGCCTCCTTTAAATTCTTGTGTGTAATTGCGATGTACACTTCTTAAGATCTTTATGTTAATTAAAATTCAAATACAATGACTAAGGCTTTGTCCTTACATCACATGGAAGGTGCTAGATAGTAAGTGTGTCTTCTAGACTGTTTTTTTTTCTAAGGATGAAAGGTCACAGGAACAAAGCATCAGTGCATTTCATGCTTTATCAGGTCTGCAAATGATAAGATGTTGCTCAAAGGTTGAAGGTAGTCCACAGTCCATGTTCGTACTTGTTCCGCCATGTTCTCTTGTTCTTAAGATTATTCAGAGGTCACAAGGTGCAGAAAAAGCCTGTTCTGACTGTTCAGTTGCTCAGCTGTGCCTATTTTCATCATCCTCTAGACTTTGGTTTGGGTGCTCAGTCTGCATTTATGACTTCCAGCTCTGATTGATCCAGCTGACGTTCAAGGATGAGCTGTACTCTGATTTTGCCCATAAATAGACGTACCACTCGGGGGGGGGTGGGGGGGGGAGATATCACCCTATCATCAGTGGGTATTAATAGCAGAGAGGTGTCTTAAAGGCTTCAGAGTAGGCGTTTGTGTGATTTTCTCAGAAAGGTGTTAGTCTTGGCAGGAAACTTTTTTTTTTTTTTTTTTTTTTTTTTTTTTTTAAATTAGAATCTGTTTATAACAATCTGCGGTTGCTCCGGGCGTTGATTATTGATCATACACGGATAAGGAACGATAAGAATTTCTGCAACAATTCCCAAGGTCTTTTCCAGTATTTCTTATCTTGTACTTTAGGAAATTATCTCTGACACCTACTAGGCATTGTAAACTTTTTGCATTGGTTCAAGGAAGCAGGAATTTATTGACTTCCCTCACTACCAGCCTTGTCACTCTTACTACCATGCTTTTAATCAATAATAAAATAGCAGTTATCGAAGCCTTTTTATGGAAAATAAAAGCTCATATGTCAGCTATATTTAAGCACACACCATGAGTTAGTTTAATATGGAACCCAAATGCATTTAGTGCTGGCGCTGTGTACTGTACCGATGTCTACTGATGCACTGTTCATCAAATGCAATAGACTTTCGGTATTTTCTTCGTCACCTTGTCAGCATGATATTGCTTTCAGTCTTTGACAACTCATTAACCTTAGTTTAATGATTCTAATGTAAACTGGAGTAGAATTGTTCCAACTTTCTTAACCTTGGGAGTGTATTTGTGTGTTTACAACTTTGTTAGATGGCAGTAACAGACGTTTGTTCCCAGGTGTGTGTGTGTGTGTGTGTATGTGTAGGAATTTGTACCCTAAAGCTACAGTTTTGTACTAGTGTGTGGAGGTATAGAATTTCCCTCACATCTTCTACTTTGCCTGTATGAGATGTTACGTTGATTGATGGCCGTATGTTACCAGTAGTCCGAGTGTAAAATTTTTATAGTTCTGAGTTTGAATGACCCTTTGGTTCTGTCTTGTTTTTGTGTGTGTGTGTGTGTTTTGTTTGTTAGCTTGTTTTTTAATTCTCCAGCACGTTTGGTGGAAACTTGATTTTGTAGCACCATTATGACCTTTTAATTAAATAGAAAGTTGACAGTTTATGTAAATGTATTTGCCGTGTTTTACTGATCTGAATAATGTCACAAGCTAAACTTCTTTCTTTCTCTGCACCCAAAAATAGCTAAAAGAAAAAAAAATTGAAGCAGGCATTAGTGTAAAATAACACCATCACTCAAGAGCCTTGTTCAGACACTTTATTCCCCTATTTTAAATGACAACTGTATATTTCAGAGTTTAGGGATTATAGCATCAGATCAAAGGCTCTCGATTAGATATAAGGCTGAACTTGGATTTGTCCTTAAAGCCAATACAAAGTTACATGTTGTTGTAAATACATAGCTCTTAAGATTTTAGGAGAAACATCGTATAGCATTTTAAATGAATCGGATCATATTAATTTGTTTTATAAGCAAGTTAAAAGTTAATCTCAGAAATGTGATTTTAAACTACGTTTGTTTGATTTTCAGATTAGTCCTTTAAAATGATGATTATGCATACAGCAGATTTTGCCTAACAAGTGTTTTACTGCATTGCGATTGCTCAAACCGCTCGACGTTGTACTGACGTCACTGCTTTGTTTAATTGAATACAGTTTAGTTAACGGAGGACATCGTGTCAAAGCAGCTGCACAGAACATAAGATTTTTATCTAAATGTATTTGTATTTATCTTTTAATGAGAGAGCCTGAGGCAACCGTGGCAAAAAAAAAAATTCACTTAGACGGTATAAGGAAGAATCCTTGAGAGGAACCGGGCACCCATCTTCATTTGGGTGACACCAGAGAGTGTGACTATTTAAATTTCTTTCTACATAGTCCTATACAGTCCATTTAGAGTTGTGTGACCAGGAGCTCCTGAGCAACTCATAAATTAGCTCATTATCTGAGTTTGTTATAGATTCAGCACTTCTCAATGCCGAAGCCTTCAAATGCTTAATGGTGGAAATGTAAAATGTTTTGTGTATCGATGAAGAGGTTTTTCTAATCAAAGTTCACATGTGGTCGGCAGAAACCAACTCATGAAGCAGAACCCAACTGGAGCTGGCAATAATCTCTATATGCTCCGGGATGGACAAGTGTTTAATGTCCTGATGAGACAGTGCCTCTTCACGTTTTCCTTTTAAAAATGAAGAAAGCTTTAGTGTGTCTCATGATCTACAGAAAGTGCTGATGTGCTTCCTGAGACGTGCTGTATGTTTTATGATGTAATGAAAGTGCTGACCCTGTGTTGAGAAACCCTGACTGGCCTCAACAAGCTCTCAGCACACGCTGGCTCAGCATATCTTATTAAGCATATGGTTAACGTCGCTACGAAAGAACGACCTTTAGACCTTTTAATTTGCTTTCACCAGAAGTCTTGGAGCTGTTTCGGAAACATCTGTTCCATGATCCTTAACGTTTTGCTAGGCTTAATCGACCGCATTGAATTCTGTTTAAAAAGGTGTGAATCAGTCCACCTTGAGATCATGTGTACATGCAGACTCTGCTCATATCTGTGACGAGTTTATGACCGCAGATACTTTACACGTGCACATAATCGTGGAGAGGTGAAAGTCTGATCAGGATGACGTGTTCCTGCGATGCCCCCTACAGGCTTGTATAGAATAAAGCAAGCCAGTTCCAAAATAGAGTGGAGAACAGAGATTAGCTGATGTCTGCTCTTATTCATAATGCTGATGAACAAGTTTTTTTGGGTTTTTTTTTTTCCTCTTTTCTTTGCATTCTGAGATGATGATGATGATGATGATGATGATTCTTCAGTGGCTTAAAGTGCATTGAATGAGGCTGTTGCTGAGTTCCAACTTCCCAGTGACTGATCCAAAGCATGAGTTCAACACCGCAGAAGTGGAATATGAGCTGAAGAGCATTATATTATGAATTCAAGACAAGTTCTATGACCAGATACAGATGATAAACTGCAGTATTTATTTTTTACAAGCTGTTTATCTTTTTTTCTCGTGCTCTTTTTCTCTGTTATTGAAATGGGAATCACTGCAGTAATGAGGTATGAAAAAAGCTAATTATTGAGAGAGATTTAGTACAAAAAAAGCCATATGCATGTAAAAGACTTGTGGTCCTTCTTTCCATCCCTGATCATAGCAGCAGTGTAGGAAGGAGGGTAGGCATCATGCTGTTTGTCACTCGCACAGTATACTGTTATTACTGTACACATGGATTGTCAAGACATGTCTTCCAAATCTGTTTTGACAAGGCACGGTAGAACGAAAACAGATCCTACAACCTTGCCTAATGACCACTTTGTCCAAATGTCTAATTGTTGTCTGTTACAACTTTAACCTGTTTTAAAAATAGCTAAGCTTTGTGTTCAGAAACTGCTGCATTAACACTTGAGGGTGAGTAAAGTCGGTTTCACTTCCTGAAAGAAATTCTCTCTGTGTGAGTATGTCTGTCTCTGTCTGTGTGTCTGTGTGTGTGTCTGGGGATTTTTTTTTTTTTTTTGGAGTGGGACGGGAGAGGTTTGAAAATCCACTACCGTCTCACCCTCTAACACACACACACACACACACACAGAGAGAGAGACACAGACACAGAGTGGTGTGTGTGTGTGTCTGTCTGTCTGTGTCTCTGTGTGTGTTAGAGGGTGAGACGGAAGTGGATTTTCAAACCTCTCCCTTCCTACTCCAAAAAAAAATTCCCATCCCAATCCCACAAAAAAAAAAAAAAAAAAAACTGGGGGAAAATCCCATCCCGTCCCAATACCAGAAGAATGACTCCCATTCCCTCCCACTCCCGTGTTTTTCCCGTGACCCGCGGGAATCCCGAAAAAAAGGTCAGCCTCTAGTTGGCATACCAACTTGGTGCATTACTGCCACTAACTGTCACGGGTGTGTGGAGCACGTCATTCATTTAACCAGCCATACCAAAGCAAACAGATTATATTTTTATTTTTTATCAAAGGTATATTTGTGTATTCCCGGTCCCGCCCACTCCCGCTGACATTTTTTTCCTGTCCCGTTCCAGTCACGTGATTAATAGTGATTTTGTTTCCCCAGTCGTGACCTGCGGGAATCCCGAAAAAATGTCAGCCTCTAGTGTCTGTCTGTCTGTCTGTCTGTCTGTCTGTCTGTCTGTCTGTCTGTCTGTCTGTGTGTGTCTCTTAAGTTTGGTTTTAAAATGCACTAATCATTAAAGACGTCCAAACCTGGATTTAGATTAGTGGGAGTGTAAACTTATATATATATAATATATACTAATTTATTGACAACCTTTCAGTAGGTGCAAGCACTAGTAGGCATCTAATGTTACCAGGTTTTGTTCGTGGTGTTTAGAGGAACCGTATGGATCAACACGGATAGTTTAATGCTGCTGACGCACGCGTGTACGCTTAGTTTTCGCGCTTCCGCGTTCTTTTCGCGCGGCGCCTCTGACGTTGTATGGCGCGCTGTGATTGGCTGGAGTATTTGCGTCACTACGCTACATCTCGCGCACACCATCTGGAGCTCGTGCGCGTTTGATAAGGCGGTCTCACTCAATGTAAACCGAACCGCTGGCTGTGGCTCTGTGACCGGACACCGAATTCTCGGTAATGTCAATATTTACCGTAACTAAACCGCCGTGTATTGAAGGTGTGCTCTCTGGTGGGTGGGTGTGTGTGTGTGAAGTGTTAAGTGTCTGTAGTAGCGTGTAGCGGCTTGTTTTTGATCCAAACGTAAAGCTAAGCTAACTGTTTGTTTTTTTCTGTTTGTGCGCGTGCTGCATTTTATTTAATTTTTAGTTAAAAATCGCCTTTAGAAATATTTCAGTATCAATATCTGAAACCTGAAGCGAATTCTGTGATTTGTTAGACAGCCTTTGTGAATAAAGAAGTTGCTGATTTTTAGCTCTCGTACCGTTATATAATGTAATGGCGTTTAACTGCTCATTTTGTGCTTAATGCCGTTTTATTGGGTAAAACAACACACGTATGTTGTATTGGTCGTGTGCCAAGTTGCCTACAATGCGTGAGAATCCAACAGCAGGTCACCGTTTGCACTTTAGGTGACTTTATTGAATACTACGTTCAACGTACATCACCGTTATTATGAAAGGGCTAAAGCGCGCATGCGCACTTCACATTTGCATATTTGTTGTTTTCAATTTTCACCTTTTCTTTTACTCTCCTATGAGGTCACCAAAATAGACACAACTGCACAAAAGGGAACATCCCAACCCTCAATCCCGGTACATAAGTATTAAAGTTTAGGTTTTACGCCCTTACACTGTGCCATGTCATCAGTCTTGTGAGATTATTATTATTATTATTATTATTATTATTATTATTATTTATTGTTTTCACTTTGTATAAGATGATGACATGAAAAATATCATTTTATTGACAAGTTATACACCGAAGATCTTTTAACTGTAGACCTGTGATGAAAGAAATTGATTCTCCTTACCTCATCAGATAAACAGAAACATTCTTTAAAGAATTGAAGTTAAAAAGGATTTTTCCCCTTTCTGTATAAAATGTTTAGTTTATTGTTTGTCATCGTTATTATCGTATTCCTAGATGACTTGACTTTCTTGTAATCCTCTAACAAGCCTCGTCGCAGCAGTGACAGATTTTAATAAATAAACAGACATTTTGTGATCAACTGTCTTGAACAGCAATGGCACAAAAAGCATATCACATCTTATGCTGAGCTTGACTTGAGAGCTTGACCTTGAGATTTTACTTTTTTTGGTTCAAAACAGTAAAATCATGCCTGGAATAAAACCTGAAAATCATTCAGGATAAAAGATTTACACATTTGCATAGTTAACAGGACACTTCATGATATCAAACTTTGTATATCAGGTATTGGATCAGTATGTCTCTAATTGTGTACACACAAGCTGTCTGTTTACGCAGTGGTTGAAGCAAAGACGTGTTGCGTCTTGTGTTCATGTGCGAGATCTGCGTTGTCTGTCAATATTCCTAGTGATGGGGGGGGGGGGGTAAATGAGGTCATGAAAAACGTCATTACGAAACATCCTAAAATCAACAGTTTTCAGGAAGATGGTGAGAGAGACAGACCCACTTCCACAGGAACATGGAACATCAGCAATTCTCCTCCCAAGGATGTGGTTTTTGATTGGTGCATCAAAATCATAAATATTGATTTAATTCGATGAGTCTTTGTGGTTGTGGATCAAACAGCTTGTGATGAATCACTTTATCCAGCTCGGTGTCAGAGGTCACGTATATTCAGTTGGCAGAACGGGCACAGTTATTCCCTGATGGTTAATCTGAACTATTATACAGAGTTTAATCCATTTTAAAAGGAGACTTAAGCATCTGGCATACAGGATAGATTGTTTTGTGACAATGGTGTTAATGCCTTCAGAAAACATTTGTGGTCCTGTTATAATAATCTTTCTGTTTGTAAAACTTAAGCATGAATTGGTGATTTACATAACTAGAATAGTCCTGTATATCAGGTTATGAGTTACGCTTACACACAGACATGTAACTAACAACTCACACATTGTGTAACATGGCTTCCTGTGCCTGCCACTGAGCAACATAAATAATTGCCATTTTTGTGTGGCCGGATAGCATTTTTCTGCAACAGCCGCATGACCTTTTGACCTCGCGTACATGGCTGCTATTCAGAAGAGTGAGTGTTCATGGTGAATGAGAAGCCGGGGGATAAACCAGCAGCTTTGTCTCTCTTCTGTTCCATGCTTTATGCGTTTGTACAAAGATTGACACTTGTCATTTACAACATCTGAGACACAAAACACTGGATAATTCTCAAGAAGTAGTTATTTCAATCAGAACTGTGTAATGAAACTGTAATAATTGTTTTTTTTTTTCTTCAATACAAAATTTTAATCTCCTTACAGATCATATTTCATGTTGGAAAGTTGGAAAGTTATTAATTTCTGTATTTCTTCAGTTTATTTTGTAAGACTGATTTGTTTTAGGATTGGTGGAGCTGAAATGGATCTTTGTGAGCCACAGAAGCCCTGTAATTCACTTGACACCTTACTAATTTTAGAGGAACACACGCACATTTCCAGATGTACTTGGAAAATACAAGCATACAAATGCTTTCTGGACTCCTTACTTCCTTCCATCCCACTCTCTACATTATGATCCACACCAGGCTTATTTTAGCAGCATGGATTCTATGGCAAACTGGCATAAAATTTGCACAGTAACTCTGACCGATGTTCCAGTGTCGATTTGTCCCCAGGGACACGATGCCAATTAGCGCTGATTCAGCAGCCAGCAGCGTTCTGCCAGGAGTGATCATCACTCTTTGATGAGCTAATGGATGAAATGATTTCTAGCATTGTTTGTCTATGTTTAGATCTGGCTTTAGGATGTCTTTTCTCTTTGAATCTTATTTACAATTTGTTAATTTTTTATTATTATTTTTTTTAATGATCTAATGTTCATGGATGGATTTGGATTAAGTGCAAAAACGTGAGTTACTATAACAACATGGTGTTTCTCTGGTAACTAGCGTGAGTGCTCTGTAATTATTAATGGATGCTGCAGAAAATATTCAACAAAGCCAGGAAGGATGGGGGGGGGGTCGGGTTTGAGTTTGATTCATAAAAACAGACCGCGAACACTTGAAATTATATCTTGTACAGTTGTAGTTTTATATCTTCATGTCCATACACATTACTCTGACTGAGTGACCTTTTTGTCCTTTCCACCATACACTCTCTCTCTCTCTCCCTCTCCATACCCTATTTTTCTGCCTTGTGATTCATTCTGACCTACTTAGGTTATGTCCACTTGAATGAGCTCATTACGTATGGAGTAATACACTGAAACCAAATGGAGGGGGAAGAGCTTTTGGTGTATGAAAGGAGTTAAATGGTGTAGGAGTCATGCTATCATCTGGAGATCAAGTTTGTATCCTGCTGAGACTGGTGGGAGGGATGGTATTCTGTCGTTCCCATGTCAAAGTGACAGTAGCCAATCATGGGTGACTGTGAGATCCTGCATATGTAGGGGGACAGTTAGGTCTCTCCTACGAATGTGTTAGGACACTCCATCTTCTCAAACAGTTCAGAAAGCAGCACAAATTTGCATGGCTTTATAGGTCTTAGACGTTGTGATGGTTTTGACCTTCCCCGGTTGAGCGGTGTGCTGTAATGAAACACAAAGTAGAGTTACAGTATATTTCGGGAGCCACACATGCTGTAGTGTTCTGTTTCTCTAATTCCACAGCAGTTTGCCATAAATTATAATTGTTATTTATTAGAATTGTACACATTATCAGTTTTTATACTTACATTTGCTGTTGCATTGGTCTCCCTTATGTTTTGGGACCTATAGTAATTTTCTTTTACACTTTTTCTGAAATGCTCTTTAACCCAGTAGTGACCATTTTGTGTAGCTTGGCCTTGTGTTGACATTCCCACCCCGATCTCGGAATCCTTCAGCTCAGAGATCCTGTCCTGACTACATGTGTGCCAATGAGCTGCCCTGAACCCCTAGACTCGTGTTTAAACTCGGCTAAAATAAATAGAGCCGTGTGTGTGTGAGGGAGATGGATGGATGGATGGATGGATGGATGGATGAAGGGAGGGAGGGAAAAGAGAATTATTCACTCTGCATTTTCTCTTTGCTTTTAGAGTCTCCACTGTGTGCATAACTGCTGCTAGTGTTCCTCACTGTTAAAAGATGTGTTTGTTAAAGTGTTTGGTTAACGAGATGCCTGTTCCAGTATGAATAGTTTCACTTTAACTCTATCGCAGCTTTTACAGACGTTTGCCAGCGTTTAGAGTGCAGTTTTCATTCTCCTTGAGATTTGAAGCGTGAAAATGCTTTTTGTTAGCCTGCGTTATTGATACATTAGACATGGATGTGTTCCTGTGTAACAGGAAGATCAGCATTGTGCCTTGTATTGTACTCCGAGTAAGTCACAAACTAATGCAGATTTGGTGTTTCTGGAAAGAAAGCTGATTTAACAAGCTAGTATTATCTGAAAAGGCACATAAATCATAGTGTATTGAGTTTTTCCCCTATTTTAAGGAAAATGTTCTTCTCTTTCTCTCTCTATCTCTCTGTCTATTCATTCTAGCATTAAAAAGTCTGAAGTGGAACAAATTGTATTTAAAGATTGTTCTGAGTTCCTCGCAGGAGAATCTTTTTTTTTTTTTTTTTTTTAAAAACATCTGCATCTTATCTCAAGCTTCATAAATTAGTTCTCATAAATCGTAGTTAGCTCGCAATGTTTTAGCCATTCAGCCATTCGTTTTTTTCGCAATTTTCATAGGAAGACACCAAAGCAATAATTAATAGTAAATAAACACTGTCATTGAAACATGTGCATTATTTATTAGAGCATTGTAGAGAGAGGTTCATTTGCTGGTGAAAATGTATAAAGTGAATCGCTTATTGTGACTGTGACATTTCAGAAATGTGTCTCTTTCTTATGTGTATACACAATGAAGTAATGTTGATGGATGGAAGTTATTGGTTGATTTGAGTGCTTTTCAAAGACTGGAAAACATCCTATCTGTGTTAATTACAGTGTGAAATGCCATGACTGCTGATGCAGACTGGGATACAGCAGGCAGGCAGAGTCGCAATCATAACCAACAGCTCCAGCTGTCCCAAGCTCATCGTCCATCAAGTATTCCAGGAGCGATAGGTGATGACGCAATTTTGACCACACACACGTACAATACTCGTTACAAACTAGGCACTCAGAATCCAGTTATAAGGAGCTCAGCAGTTATAGCTATGGACTATTGATCTGAAGATATCTCTGTTAGATCCTCATCTGGATTCAAGCATCAGCCGAAATGAGTAAATGAAATGTAAATGAAATATAGATTCTCCAAACAATGGGAAAGAAAACACCACAGAGCAGGAGAGATGTTATTTATTTCCAAAACTGTGATTTATCCCCACTGCTGTAATCGTAAATATAGCTAAAGATCTAGACTTTCTTCTCAGGTGGCATTGTGTGAGTAGTTACAGATGGCTTGCATGGGGAAGTGATGTAATGCAACCAGAAAGCCAGTCTTTTTGCCAGCAGCAGTTTCTGAGGTTTGTGGGGATTTAAGGAGACATTTCACACAATATCCATCACCAAATCCTCATTCCTTAAGGACTTGGCAAATATTTCAAGAGATCCAGCCTTTCACCTATTCTGTAGCTGAAAAGATTGAGGTTAAACGGGATTAGTGGTGATGCGCCTGCTGGCATGAGAATATAAAAGCCTGTTAAGGGAAGATAGACTACAGCTCTAGAATAGTACTTAAGGCGGTAATAAATCTGAGTTTAACTGTCAAGCTTTTAGAAAAGTATCATTTGTTTCCATAAAGTACAGAAAAAAAACATTCATTACAGCCATTGAAATGGAAAGCCATTTTCCCTAGATGCTTCACATTCACTGTATGACACAATAGTACAGCTCATTACTCTACAAATATGATTTCCCACATACCAACTCTCATCCCCATGTCTGTTCTTTCCCATACAACCAAGTTGTTCATTATGATTTGTTGCGTTCCTCTAAGCTGTCCATTCCTATTGCCTTTGTTTTTAAGTAAACCAGCCTCTGTAATAGAGCCGAATTAATTCAGCATGTTATTAGAATCAAATTCGGGTCATCTGTATATTTTCACTGCTTTTGGCTTATTATGTAGTTCTGGAGCCATTGATCTGTAAAAATAAATTTGCAAAATGTGTCATTTTGACTCTCACTGACTCACACTGGTGGCATGCCTTTTAAAGCGACGTGTGTTTTTGACTGAAACTAATTTACTTCAGCAAAGATTTACAGTTCGATTACAGACTCTGGATGTAATGCCCCTGGAAATAAAACATTGATGTACTTTTGAAATGCCTTTATAAGCCAGTTTTCCTAAATTTCTCTATGTAATTGAATGTCACATTTTAGTGGATTTACCAGGAGGGATTTTATTATTCCAGCCACTGAAAGTACACACCGATGTTTATTATACATCCCTTTTGTGCCGTATTTGCTAATGGAATCATCGATGAAGGTGTTAGCAGAAAGGAACCTAATTTTTGAACACTCGTTCTGAGGTCTATTCTTTTATCATTTATACTTGTCTTTACAACTATCTTTTACAACCTATCAACCATTTTGTCTTTTCAGCAGTGTAGTGAAGCGGTCTGAATATCCCAGGAGTCTTTAAGCAGGAAACTTTCCTGGACCGCACCAGTTAAACACCATGGAGTGCAGGATCACGCTGTTGGATGGCACTGACTACACCTGCACTGTGGAGGTGGGTGGAGCAGTGGGTGTGGCTAAAGTGGACCTCTGACTAGTAACAAGAACCAGAAATGATCGTGATGATATTAAACAAATCGGTTCTTGAATGCAGATTGGTCAGAAGGTGATGATTTTGGTTTTGCTTTATATTTATACACTTGTTTTATCCTCATTTACTACAGTGATGTATGTAACTGATGATATGGTAAAGTTTCTTGAATCGAGTAAGCAGGAAAATCCACTAACCTCCACAAGATGTTTGGCTTTCTGTTCTTTAAAAGGATTCTGATGCAGAAGGGCTTCTAATGTGTTTGTCAACCATTTCCTAATTCTCTTCCTTTAGTTTCAGGCTGGATTACTGGAGCCTGACACTAAAGAATGTCACAGGCTTGAGATTACTGCATATTTGCAGGGCTCTGAGTGTCAGATTTTTTTAGGAAGTGATTTGTTATTTTAGTTGCTGTGTTTTGGCTTGCAGTTGAGAGATGAACCGATGGCCTACCTGTAATGATGAAAGGATCAGAGCATTTTGCTTGTACAATTCTAGACAGTGTGTTTATTTTTATATCCATGTGAATTATTACAGCTCTTCCTTACATTACAAGTGTTCAGATTCTTTAATGGGGGGGGGGGTATTCATGTTAAGATTTGATGTACAAGAGACATTGAGGATTGTGTGTGATGTTAGAAGTTTGGCACAGTGAGTACATACAGGCAGTAAGCTGCCAGAGCTGCCAAGTGTTGGGGTTTTCCTTTCCCGATGCCTTTCAACCACTGCTATCCAAAATTACAGCTTGCAAAATTACATGCTGCATAATCTAAAGCATGTGTAAATCATCATAGCACTGCTTATTACTTTCATTCTAGGTCTAATTTAAAGAAGTAGAATCTAGTAGAGTTTTTGCTCTGTTGTGGGTGTTGAAGGCTTCAAGTGCACGACAGCTCTGTTTAATTTTAATTTGCAATCAGCTTTGCAGCAGAACGGATTGTTTTAACACGACACGGTAATGCCATTCGATGAGGCTGTCGGAGTAAGTAACTGGCTTGCAGAAACTATTTGCAAGACATTACTGCGAATCGAACTAGACGTGTTTATAGTGCACCAAGCCGTTTGTCTCCGTCTTTGAAACCTCAAAGTGTTTGTTCAGCCAGTAAAACCACCAAACCACCCTAATCATGGCTTTACCTTATTGTGCCATATATAACAATCTGACTTTGCAAATAAATCTTATGCCACACTAACATTTGTTTAGCAACAACATTTTCTATTCTGCATTTTCATCAACAGAAGAAAGCCAAAGGCCAGGTCCTGTTTGATAAAGTATGTGACCACCTCAACCTTATGGAGAAGGACTACTTTGGGCTCACGTACCGTGACGCAGAACATCAGAAGGTACCATATGCTTTCAAACCCTTAGTATCACCCTTATTTATGACATTCTAATTAAATTGTACTTCCTTTATGTGGTTTCTTTCCAGAACTGGATGGACCCTTTGAAAGAACTGAAGAAACAAATTAGAAGTATGTTTCCTTTATATATTCCTTTATATGAAGCTTATATAAATTTTTTTTTTTCTTTTTTCACACCATGTCTTTGTGTTCTGAACACTGTGTGTGTTTGTGTGTGTGTCTGTGTGCATTAGCTGGTCCCTGGAACTTTGGGTTTAATGTGAAGTTTTATCCCCCCGATCCATCTCAGCTGTCTGAAGATATCAGCCGGTAAGAGTCAACAGAATTCAGTGTTTGCTTCCACTACGGCTTGTTTCTTTGGGATGGAAACATAAATTCACATGAAGCGTCATAAGATTTCCACAAACATGCTTGATCACATTCTCTGCTTGGTTCCCTTTAGCACTTTAACACAGATTTTTAATTGAAGCCTGTATGAGAAAATGATATTAAGTAAGGAATCCAACATGTCAAGTCATGCTGTTATAGATGTTTATGCCAAACATACACCAAAAAACAGGCAAGGTCACACCACTATTGGCGTGTTGATTTATTTTCCAATAACTGCAACCCACCCCCATAGTGACATTTATTGTTGTGTAATAACTTTTGAAACAAGTTGCTTCCTGTTGTCACTTGCATTCAAACAGCTAGATAACTCCACTTGAAGTTCTGAGAAACTATAATGTTACCAAGAAACTGCAAGTTCCTCTTTCCCAAGTAGTTTATTTATTTAGCTTTACTTCTGCATGGAGCAATTAACAGTGCTCCAGTATATCCAGATAAATGACATTCTGAAAACATTGCTCATATTCTTGTGTCTCGCAACCTTTTTGCTTTTATTAATCTCTTTGTTTGGCATCACTATTCTGCTGCCACGTCGTATATGTCGTGTGTCGGAAAACCCAGATATTGACATGATTACACCAAGGCATCATGAAAATTCTTTCTCTCGGTCAGGTACTACCTATGTCTTCAGCTAAGAGACGATGTCGTGTCGGGCCGTTTGCCATGCTCCTTTGTCACTCATTCTCTCCTGGGTTCATACATCGCCCAGTCTGAGCTGGGAGACTACGACCCTGATGAGCTGGCTAACGATTACATCAGCGACCTCCGCTTCGCTCCCAACCAGACCAAAGAGCTGGAGGAGAAGGTCATGGACCTGCATCGCCACTACAAGTGAGCAGAACTCTCTATAGTACAATCATCTTGACTTTACCTGTAGACAGTAAATCTGTTTAAAGTGAGACAATGACTATACTGTATACAAGAACCATCTGTGTATTGTGTGTGGATTCCAATATGCTTAAATGCATCTATCCCCTTTTTAGATGCTTTTCATTATATAAGCAGAATATATTTCAGACTTACAGCAGTAACACGAATTGCACGAGATCCGTTCTTTTGATTGTTTAAACTGGAGATCTTTTCATAGCAGCATGTAAGCTTTTTCTCATTAACTGGAAAAATAAGCCCTTTTTTATTCATTCATCAATGCATAAAAGTCACACTGAAGCTTTTATTGTATTCTCATCTCCATCTGCACATTACAGCTTTGTTCTGAGTCTATAAAATTCTCACACAAGTGAGTAGTGTGTGTTGAGTAGATTCGTTGTTAGCTGTTACAACAGTTTGAGTTGTTTTACTGATTTATCATCTTAACCTCTCAGACCCCTGACAAAGGCAACTCCTTGCCCCTAATTTTAGGAACATTTACTGTATTCATCTCATGGTTTTTGTTTCTTTTATTTTCTGAATAAGGATATTATTCCGCAGTTTAGTCTCACGCTTGCTCTTTTTGTCTTTCTTTACAGAGGAATGAGTCCTGCTGAGGCGGAGATGCTGTTTCTGGAGAATGCTAAGAAGCTTTCAATGTATGGAGTAGATCTGCATCATGCAAAGGTAAGAAGTGAGAGAAAACCTTAAGGCTGTTTAGGGCAGTGTTTGGTCTGAGCGCGTCATTTTTGGACCAGTGTTTCAGAGTCAATACCTTTTTTTTCTTTTTTTTTTTTCCTTTTCTTTTTTTTATATTTATTTGAACCCATCCTTAACTCCCAAAGTCAGCTAACAGTTATAAACCCTGCATAAAGGTAACATAAAATACAACTTGACTTCATTAAAAACATTTAAAATTAGCATTCAGGGAACACGGAGAGACTCTGAGATTCTGTTCTGAGATTTTCATAAACAATATGTACCAAAAATATCAGATAGCAGTGACTCGTCAGTAAGGTGGAGAAATATTTCCTTTTCTGTTTAATTAAATCACCAACAACAACATTATCATTGTTATTTATTACCATAATTATTTTTGCCCAAAGTGTCCTTGAGTGTAGCCTTTTTAGGCTTTGTTACTTGTTCTTCCAGAATTCTGTCATGTTAAAGAAAAAATAAATATTGCATGTGACGACAAATACAGTACATTCAGTCTGTGGCTGCTGTTGGGATTGTAGCACCATCTAATGGCAGTCCAAATAACTAACATGGCTGTATATTGGCTGTGTTTGTTTTGGGATTTTGGAAATTAATATGCTCTCTGTGTGGATGCTGTGTATCTTAAAGCCGCTGCACCGACACTGCTTTTGCCATCCGCTGGTCTGCTGCTGATTTAGTGCAGCACGCTGGTCTCTGCTTTAGTTCTGTATGAAATCTTACTAATACGGACACAAGTACTGCTGGTCTCATGGGAAAGAACAATATAAGGACCTGCGGGAATACAACTCTGTTTAAAAGCATGTGGAGAGGCCGTAGAGGAATGAAATATATTGCTTAGTTACTTTTGCAAATTAATAAATGCACAAGCTGAAAATATTAGACATATTCATTGGAGTGTTCATAAAATCTTTTATATATATATTTAAAAATTAAATTTATTTTGATGGCAATGCTCTATGTAATGTTCTGTCCTGTGGGCAAAGAGAATATATAAAATCAAGGATGAGTGCAAGGGGGGATGCAATGCCTCTAGCTTTATCGCTCTAGTGTTCCCTCCTGAATGTAAATGCACCTCCCTTTTCAGTGCTGCTCTTGCCTCAGCTCTCTCCTCCTCTCCCCCCCCCCCCCCTTCTCTGCTCATCGATGGCGTAGTTGGTAGGGAAGCTCTCTGAGTGCTTAGGTCTAGCTAAGGAAGAGGTAAGATGCTGTGTCTTGTGCGTATGTTCACGCATGTCTGCGTGTGTAATGTCTAGTTATTTCATCACATTATTCCTGAGCATTCTCATGTGACGTGGTTAGCATTATGAACGTCTTCTGTGCACACGACTCTTGGTTCAGCGTGTTCATGTGAGTAAATGTGTGTGCATCATCTCGTGTCTGTTTTCTCTGCATGAGCATGCTACTGAATAGAGAGAACTTCTTCACAACATGCTGCATTGCAGTGCTGTGCAGGATTTTCCCTCTTTTTTTTTTTTTTTTTTTTTTTTTTTTTTTTTTTTTCTTCTCTCTGCATTAGTCATCCAGCCTGTAAATCTTATAATTCTTATGTCTGACTCATAATTATTTATACAGTTCAGTGGTATGTTATCAAGATTAATGATTTTATGTTGATCACATTTGCCACATTCCCTTTTTTTTTTCTTTCATTTTTAATGCCTGCTAATTAGTCTGGATCCTCCCCCACTGTTGCTGAGTTTGTGCTGCGGTAACTCATCAGTCACTTTCTGTGTTTCTCTTTTGTGCTCTCTATCGCACTTTCCCTCCTGTGTTTTAATGGTGTAGGTCATTTTAGTGATTTATGCTCATTCCTCTGTACATTCCCCACTAGATTTCTGTTTCAATCTGCTCTAGTTGTTCTAGTCCTTTAATTCCTTTTCCTTCTACACCCTCGTCATCCTCCATTTGTTTTTCTCTGTTCAGGATTCGGAGGGAGTGGAGATTATGTTAGGGGTGTGCAGCAGTGGCCTTCTCATCTACAGAGACCGACTGCGCATTAATCGATTTGCCTGGCCCAAAATCCTCAAAATATCCTACAAGCGAAACAGCTTCTATATCAAGATACGCCCTGGAGAGGTGAAACACTTGGCACGTGATGATGTTATGAAATGACTGAGATTTCTGACTTACCGGAACTATATCTAGTTCTGACTTATTTGTCTTACCGGAACTATATCTAGTCAGCAATTTCCTCTAATCAACAGATGCGTCTTTCTTTTTTCTTTTTTTTTCCTTGTAGTTGGAGCAGTTCGAGAGCACCATTGGTTTCAAACTTCCTAATCACAAAGCAGCAAAGAGGCTGTGGAAAGTGTGTGTGGAACATCACACGTTTTTCAGGTCAGTACAAAGAAAAGATCAAGCACATATGAAGGATATTAGTTATGGTAATATTGAAGGAATTGGTTATGGTAATTAGTCTCTGGGTAAAACCATTATAGCTCCCTGCTTCTTCTGCAGATTGGTGACTCCTGAACCTCCTGCCAAGAAGTTTCTGTCTCTGGGCTCCAAGTTCCGCTACAGCGGTAGAACACAAACACAGGCGCGCCGTGCCAGCTCCCAGATCTCTCGGTGTGCACCACAGTTTCAGCGCTCCTCCAGCAAACGGCTCACCACCACTCGCAGTCTAGATATAGGTAACATGATACCTGTATATTTATTCGACAGGTGAACACAGATGCTTGGTCATACTTTTTGCGAATGTCCGTTTGGAATCAGTATAGGTCCAATTTATAATTCACAGTTTTCTCGCCTTTTTGCCAGTCTAACTGTTTTCACACCGCTTTTCTGCAGCACCAGCCATGGCCAATGATGACAATTTGATTGAAGACTCTAAACCAGCCTTTGCCACAGGGACCCTCATCACCACGGTAACGCCAGAGAAAAAGGCAGAGGAAGAAAACGCAGTAGAAGATGAAAGCACTCCTGCTACAGAGACATCAGGGCCTGCCCCTCCCACTCCTGTTACCAAGGTAACCACACTTTCAGACAATCTCCTCCTTCCCTCATCTGTTTGGATGGTTCTGTTAAATAGTATATGTTTAAACAACACCGTAACTTTAAACACCCTGGCCAGTGGACAAGTAAATACATTTTTTTTTTTTTTTGTACAAACTGTAATTTTAAGAGACTTGCTTTTTGTTGATTTTCCTGTCCATTAATATCAGAAATGATCGACATGATCTTATATTAAAACTGCTTGAGTTGCCCTTTAAGCACTGAGGTTTTTAAGTAGCTGAGCTCTGTGAAAGTACATATTGTGATCGAGATTTAAGGTGTTGCTGGTGTATTATGAATCAGATGTTACATGGTATTTCTGATGCCTGTTGAATTTATACTGTGCACTATTTGACCTTTTTGTCTAATTAGCTTGTTCTCTTTTTATCCTTTCTTTCATCCTACACTCATGTTCATGCATGTGTGGTTCACTTGTTCATACACTACCATTTGCACTATTCCATGGGCGTTTTGGCCTCATCCACCCTTTCTCGATTTTTGTCCTCACTCCCACATCGTCAGTGCTCTCCTCCTGACTCCAAACACACACCCCTTTCCTCACCACTCTCCTCCACTAAAGTGCGAAGGAGGAAACGCAGACGGAGCAGCTCTGAGCACGCTGCCTCAGAAAGCCCAGCAAAGGGCAAGCAAATTTCAGACCAGAACCTGCCCAAGGGGGGAACGCTTTTCTCCTTCTCACTGCACCTCCCAGACCTGTCGTCTCTCCTGGACGAAGACGGCTACCTGAGTTTCCCTGACCTGTCTGAGATGAACTTCCTGCCTGAGCGCTTCCAACACTTCCTGCCCATCAAATCACCATCTCTCGTGCCCTGCTTCCTTTTCATCTTCTTCTTTCTGCTGTCTACGTCTTTTTCTGTACCCTATGCACTTACGCTTTCTTTCCCACTGGCACTGTGCCTCTGCTATCTGGAGCCCAAGACCACGTCACTCACCACCTCATTCACCAACAGCTTTCAGGACAGTTCAGACGACGAGGTGTGTGTGTGTGTACGTCTATGTGTTTGGCCATTCAGGTCAGCATCATGTCTCTTCATTCTGATCACCTGCCATCATCTTCATGTACTGGGCCTGCATGCATGAGACTGGGGGAAGAACCTGAGTTGCATGCTGGGCCACAGTGAAATATCAAGCTACATCTTCATTATTAACGGAGGAATATAGGCCCATGGTCTGATTATATTCTTTTAAATTTAATAGGTTTGATCGGTTTATATTACTATAACACAATCTCTGCGTTGTCCACTAAAGGCAGTCCATGACCACAAACACCTTCAAGAAAACCAAGACTGAGTAAACTCCTAGTTCCTGGAGCCTGAAGAAAAAAGCTGCCTATTTTGTATCGTTGAATTCTGATTTCTCTGTAATCAGGCCATTAAGCCTCGTGTGCGCTTATTTCCCAGTAGATGCACCAGTCAGTTATTGACCATATTCTGGATCTTGAACTTCAAATGGTCAGAAAACCTCTCTGAAATATATTTCCTTACTCTAAATGTGCGGTGACCTGAAATCTACAGGCTTTCCTGAATTGAAATGCTTAATGTATATTTATCATGTGTCTCAACCAAAAAAAACCCTAGGTATTTAAAATCTCATTTCCATCAAAAAAATTTCAATGAAAGGTTTCATTTAAATTCACTGTAGTCAATGTAAAAGTATGTCAGTTTGTTTTTGCTCTTTTGATATTGATATTTATAGTGATATTGTACCAGAAAAGTTTTTGGTAACAACAATCTTGCAAACAACATTTTCCAATGCATGAAAGTTAAATCTGTGGACTGTAAATGGATCAGAATCTTTTTTTCCATATGTGATTCTGTATTCAGATTAGTATTCTGTTCGTCTGTCCTGTTTCCATCATTCCATCTGTATCCTGTTGCATGTTTCATATTGACACTCAGCAATCTAATGTGATTGAGTTTTTCCCCCTAAATGCTGCTTTCCAATGGAAACTGTCCTGTCTGTTATCGTATCTGAGACAGACAGACAGCGATCCATCTGACGAGACAACAACTGAGGTGTGTCTCTGTCTTTGTTTTTGTCTGTCTGTGTGTGTCTCTGTCTCTGTGTGTCTGTTTTTGACAGTTAAATTAACTAGCAGCTAAACCTAAACGTTTGAGATTTTCAGACATTGTTGTTTGTGAGTTGAAAAAGATGACTGAAAATGAGCCTTTTGGGATTTTGGCACAATGTCAGATAATCATTGTTTCTTTTCTTTTTCTTCTTGTGTTGACTTTGGCTTTTAGTCTGAGCCAGAGGATGAATCAGAACTGATGACCCAGGTACTCTATTGCAGTATCTTCAGTAATCTTGTTTTCTTTAATTCCCCTGTGATACAACATGATCTCAAACTGATTTTCCATGCAGTTACATCCAGGACAACATCTATATATAATTTATTTATTTTTTTTGCAGTCATTTTTCCATGAAACCATCAATAGTTTGCTTTTAAACGAGTAAAGGTTGCAGGTAAAGGCTTTGTGTTTATGCATGAGTCTAAACAGGCTTGGCTAAAAGTAAATATGGAAGTTCTGCTCGTACTTTTGCTGAAACTATTAATAGATGTCAGTTCATTCTCTATTACAGCAGACATTTTTAATTTATTGAGTTTTTCTACAATCTTCTAGATATTGTTTTATTCCTTGGGGACATTTGTCATAAAATGCTCTTCCCTTTCTGCTTCTAGAGTAGCATCAAAAGTCAGATAAAGGGAGACGATGTGTTTATCAAACACAGCAATCTCATGTTGGAGGTTTGCAAAGCAATATGTGTGAAGTGTTTGTGTGGGTGTTGCATGCTAGAAGGGCATGAAAAGTTTGAATGTGTTAGATTAAACTGAACCTACTCAACCAGCTTCTTTATGAATGGTTGTGTCTATTGGAAAATATTGTGTGGAAAAACAATGAGATCCAGTTTTACATATTAGGACTGGAAGTTGTCTAGTAGCGTTTGCTTGCATGGTGTATAACATTTCTCTCTGGTTTGTGTAACTTATGAATGTTAGTGTAGCTCAGATTTCTAACCGATTTCTAACTCGCACCGTGTGGCCTACAAAAAGAGACTTAAACGCTACGTGAGGACTGTGATTGATTAAAATAACAACCTAAACTCCAAATGCTTTATACCTCAACTGATCATGCCGTCCCTTTGGTGACTGTGTTAGGAGGTTGATGCCAAAAAGGAGTTGCTCAATAGGCAGGCGAAACTCTGCGAGCTGAAGAGGTTGTTTGTGGAGTTGTCCTCAGAGTCGTCAGAAAGCAGTGAATGGGACAAGAAGCTGTCCTCTTTCCCTTCTTACTACCCCCGACTGAATGACACAGCCACGATGAGACCTCTGTTACCCAGACAGGATGTAAGCTGGATTGTTGGCTTAGGAAATTTTGCACATGCATGCCTGTGTGAGAGGTTTTCCCAAACCAACAGTGCGCACATTGTAGTAGAGTATTAAAGTGGCCGGTTTTCGAGTGGTCTGCATTGGCTTGATTGTGTTGTAGAGCTTTGATTTGCTGTGAGGTATCAGGGCATGAAGTGTGATGCACAGAGTTTGTTGACTTGTAAATACTTTAGATGTTTATTGCTGTTTAATTTAGAATTTTAATGTAGATGTTTAATTAATAAACACTGCAGAGTGTTTATTAATTCCCCATGGTTGTTAATCTTTGCGCAGGTCTGTTTAACAGTATTGGGATTTTGTTATACTTATTAAAAAAAAAAAAAAGTTACTTGTTTCACCCCCTTGTTGTGGGTTTCTCATTCCTTTTGGTTTTTCTCTTTGCTCATGTCTTTTTGCCCTTGTGGTCTGCATGATCCGCCTCACATCCCAAACATGCACACCCGCACCCACAGGCTTTATATACTTTGGGTTTGCAATATTGTAAACATAGCGATGCTCATTATGGTTTTTTTTCTCTGTTTGCTTTTGTAGACTGCAGAAGATGCCAAATCTGAACCTCCTCATGACATTTCTGAAGAAAAACCAGAGCCTGTGGAGGCTCACTCTGCTGAGGTAGCGTTTAAATCAACTGTTCTATTATTGTGCTGTCCTAGCATGATCTGTAAAAGTGCTCGATTCAGTCGCCTTGAGTCCTTCAGATGGTTGTGTTTTGATCTTTTGTATTTAATGACCATGTCTGGAAAGGGAGTGTTGTCCAGATATAGTGGTTGTGGGAAGCTAGTAAAATATTGCCAGTCCTCGCTTTCCCACTATCCACTGGGTTCCATTGCTGTAACCACAGAATGTCTGAAACATGATGTCATAGATATGCATGAAGTCAGTGTGGGCATGGGGGCCGACATTAAATGCATTATGGTCTGTCTAAAGGTATCTTTGAGTTCAGTGTAGATATTAGTGTGATGAGTAGTCTTTATTTTTAACATGCAAGCTCTAACTTTGTATATTTGGAAGCCATCCATTTTTAGAATGGTTTGTAACAAATCCCATGGTGAAGATATTCTCTCCAGTGCCTGTTTTGTATATGCAATGGCTTTGTGCTTGTGGGGCAATGACCCATAAGAGATGTGTTGTCGGTGGTGTGAGGGGGGGAAACTGGGTGAAACACTCTCCTTTTATAAATATCACACACACAGTGTATTCCAGAAAGCAACAAAAGGCCAGATGAAGTGAACACCCTGACAATCCCAGACCAGTGCACCATATATGATAAAATTCCAATGGAAAGAAAGCAGTTTGAGCGGTGTGGTCCATGATAATTTTAGCAATGTGCTACGCAGAAAGCTCGAGATGGCACCAGCAAGAGATAGCAGGCCAAAGCAAGACTATAATCACATCAAGCTGCACCTTGAGTGATGACTGTAAAGACAACCACTTGAAATGACTAGGGCTGGCTACACGCTAGACTATTTAATGCCCTATTTTGGGCCTGATTTGCTCCCTCCAGTGATAGTGGGAGCATGGCCCGATTCAAGTCTTGTTGAAGTGTTTGGTGTCACTGCGGTTATTTTCCTGCCCCAATCGAGTAGGAGCCTCGTCAGTATCAAACAGACAGGATGACAGATCACCCAGAATAAGTATGAGAGCAAGCGGATCGGGAAGCGTCACCAATCGGATGATTTTACATTTACAGCCCACAAACATGGCAGTGCATCACAACACACCCCGAGCCAAAGGGAGCACTAAAAATTAAAAATGGAGCATTTAAAGTCGTCAAAAAGCTTTTATTGTAATGTCAACCATATAAAGCTGACGCATTACACAGGGAAATGAAACGTTTCTCCAGGATGTGGTGCTACATAAAACGACACAAAGCTTACATCAATCCACATATTTAAACTTGCATAAAGCTAGAGCAATTGTAAATATGTACAAAGTTAAGTGGCTTGTTGAAGACAAGCTTGTTGAATCATGGCAGCAACACAAGTTTCGCTGCAGAATAGAACACATGCCACGGTAGCGAATGACGTCAATGAAATGCGAGTGCGAGTTTCTGTGAAATCGTGTTAAGGTGTGTGGTCTTCCGGGCCGGTTGTGCTTTCATAGGATTATAATGATAAAAATCCCCCATGGTTTTTTAAATTGTTTACTTTTTAAAAACTGTTTCTTACTTGTTTGACATGAATCCTGTATTTAGTGCTAAATGATCATGCTGTATGATCGCTTTTGGCATTCCTCATTATTATTTATGTGAGCAGAGAGTAAAGTGTTCTTTGAGATTAAATTCTCTCCAGACATGATGGGTGTTATTCAGGAGAGATGTTTCTTGCTGTTAGATTTGAGAGTCAAGCTTCACATCGTCTGTATCTCAGTAGGATGACGGTTCAGGGAGTTCTGTAGTCACTACATTCCCACATTTATCTTTGTATATATTTTTGTCATGCTCTTAAAGTGACCTGCTTGTATCCCTGCTTCACGAGAAACGCAAACCTATGCATTAATATACACATTCATGTCTAGCACAAATCTGTTTGTAATTGAATACCATAGATGAGTGTGCTGTTTGTCTCTTACAGAGCTCAGGTGACCAACAGAACACTGTGGAAGGAGAGGAAGAGGAAGCAGAAGTCACGGTGAATATTCTGCCATTTAAAGCTTCAAACAATGTGTTGAGTGAGAGAGTCAGTTCTTCAAAGGTTGGTCCTCTAGCTTCTCTGTGTTTGTCTGAGAGGCAGACCTCAATATCTGAAGGCAAACATTTAAAATCACTTACTGAAAAAGAGATGGCAGTACTTGATATGAATGAGGAATCTGGAGACAAGGGTGATGGTAAAGACGCTGCAATGGCGTCCTCTACTGGTGATGCTCAGGTGCACATGGAAGGAGCATCTACTGAGCAAGGTACATTTGCATTGGACACAGTGCCTGGGCTTTGTGCAGAGAGGAAAGAACTTCCCGCTCATATCGAGGAGAGAGAATTTTCTGTTAACATGCCTTCCAATGTGGAACAGTTTCCTGCTCTTCGCCATATTGGAGTAGAAGAATGTCCTGCCCAGACCCCTACTGAAGAATTTTACATTAAGACCCATAATGAGGACGAAGAGTACCTTGCTCAGACCCCTGGTATAAACGAAGGACCTCTGGTTCAGACCCATACTGACACAGAACAACTTCTGGTTCTGAACCAAGCTGGTAAGGATAAACCACCCGTCCAAATTCATGTTGGGAATGAACCGTTTTATTCCCGGGCCTTTATAAAGAAGGATGTTCAGACCCATCTAAAGGAGGTAAAGCTGCCTGCTCAGACTTGCATTGAGGAAGAAGAACTTTATGTTTATACACAAAAAAAGAAGATTGAAATTCCTATTCAGACCCATATTGAGGAAGAGGAGTTTCTGGTTCAGATCCCATATAAGATGGAAGGACTTCCTGTTCAGATCCCTTCTAAGATAGAAGAAATTCTGGTTCTGAACTCTGGTCTAAAGGAGCAAATTTCTGCTGAAGCTGCTTTTAAGAACATAGAACTTTCTGCTCAAAATCTTATTGAGAAGGATGAATTTCCTGCACAAATCCCTTCATGTCAGACAGAACCGTCTGCTCAAACTTGTATTGCAGAAGAAGAATTTTCTGTCGAGGAAGAGATTCCTGTTCAGATGTATACTGATGACGCTTCTACTCATAACCAGACAAATGAGCATGAACTAAAAGTTAAAGAGGTGATGGAGTTGCATTTAAAGGAATCTGAGAGTGATTTGGTGGTAGATGAAGCTGTTGCTCAGCTCTCAGAAGAAACGATTCCAGAGGAAGTGTACAGAGAAATATATGAGCAGGCTGAAGAAAAAGAATCTGTACACGAAAAAAGTCAGAGAGTGAGTCAGGAGTCTGTGGTAGCTGAAGAGGATCATGTTTCTCCAGATGTGAAGGACGAGTTCATAGGTCATAAGAGCCAAATCCCTACCCAGAAATCTGTCTTATTCTGTGGAGATGCTGAAAACTGCTCTCGTGTATCAAGAGAGAGTTTGAGTATCGACATTTATGCTTCCACTAGCTGTATTCAAAGACAAGTCCAACCTTATGAAGGCCACCTGACTGTGACCGTGTCACCCTGTGACCAAGCTCTGGTTGTTGAGCAGATTTTACAAGAAGACGAAACTGCAGCAGGATATGAAAACTCGATACCTTCAGAGCCATTACACCCTGAAACCAAAAAGGAAGAAAAGTCTGAATATAGACAGACGGACAAGAGCGTGGTGGAAGACGTTTTACAGGAAGTGATGACGACGATGCAGGAAGTCAACACAGTTAGTGCCATTGCCTTGTAGAAGTGACTTGGATGATTTAACCTCACAGTCTTTCCATGTCTATCACAAGCTCTGACTAATTCAAAAAGGGACTTGTCCTCCTCCTCTCCTTTTTGTCTTCTTTCTGAAGTGACGTGTCCGATAGTGTGTAAAGCACTGCATGACCACTTTAGTGATGCCAAGTATGTTAGTGATGCAGATTCTTTTTTCCTGTTCATGCTGGCACTGTGTTCAACAGAAATGTCAGGCACAGTATCCCATTGCATGTAGTATGTCTCATGTTCCGTCTGTGATTTAGCTTTTTAATACTACAACTATTAATAATATTATTATTATTATTATTATTATTAAGAGACCTTAATGTGGAGGAAGCACTGGCTGTACTCCCTGTGAAGGAATACTTCAAAGCTGCACTTTTACAAAATTGAGTAATATATTCAAGTACCAGCATAATGATGTGAAATCCAGCAGGTTAATTAAGAAGAATGTGTAGCAGATTTGCCAGCATTGGGTGTCATTAGATGGGGCAGAAGATTTTATTTTTATATCTTTGCCATGCAAGAGAATAATTAGCGGCCTTGTCGCTCGTTTGCTTTTTTTTTTTTATTTACAAAAAAAAAAGCAACAGACCACAATCACATTTTTTTTTTGAGTTTGAGAATTGTTTAATAATTCATAGGTCATAGTTCACCTAAACTCAGCATGAAACGAATGAAAAATGCATGTGCGTGTCTGTCCGTCTGTCTGTTTTCTAGCAAAACTGTAGGCGTTGTTGCTACTTCTGCATTTTTATTTATTTCTTTTTTTGATTAATCATGCATTCCTGATCACACTGATCTCTCCGATCTGCGCAGAAGTCAGAGGCGTCCGAGAAGCCGGTGCAAACGGTGACCACTGAGGTGCCTATTGTTCATACTGAGACCAAAACCATCACATATGAGTCTGCTGAGGTACTCGTCTTCTTCTTTACTTCATATTGCTAACTCTTCCTAACTGTAGTTACACATCACACCCACATTTGTAGGTTATAATCCACGTCGACTTGCTTGTAATTACTTTGTAAATATTTTTTGTTGTCCTGTTTGTGTACAAATGTGCAGGTGGATGCTAATGGTGACGCAGACCCTGGAGTTCTGATGAGTGCTCAGACCATCACCTCTGAGAACAACAGCACCCAGACCACCACGCAAATAACAAAGGTCAGTGAAGTGAACTGGAGAAAGCGAATTCACTGTTCAGTGCCTCGAGGACAAACGGCAATGTCATAAAACTTTTAGTCAAATAGAGTGCAAGAGTATCTCCTTCTCATACATTTTGTATTTACACCTTTGTTTGCATCTTTATACTTTGTTAGACGGTGAAAGGAGGCATCTCCGAGACACGGATCGAGAAGAGAATCATCATCTCTGGGGACGCCAACATCGATCATGACCAGGTACTGAGTCTGGCCAGTTCATCCATGCTTATACATTCATTCGAAGTGGGTTCAGGTTCATTTCAGATTGTCCTCGGGTTGTGATTAGAATACAGATGTGTTTTTATTTATTTATTTTAATGGGGGGAGGCTAATTGTGAGTAAATGGAATTTGGGTTTGGGCTTTGCTTCTATTCTAAACATATCAAAGAAAATCTTTACTGATCACAAATGAATTGTTTAATCTTCAAATTTCTGAAATAGAAAGTGTGTAATTTTGCAGCAGAAATGTTAAACCAATGAATCACATTAACACACTTTAATTCACTGATTGATTGATTGAATGATTGATTATGTAATTGTGATGATTGTCATGTGTCTGCCCCCTGCTGGTCTTGTTTGGCATTTCTCTGAACAAGGCTCTGGCTCAGGCCATAAAAGAGATCAAAGAGCAGCATCCAGACATGTCTGTCACCAAAGTAGTGGTTCATAAAGAGACGGAGATCTCGTCTAGCGAAGGTGACCAGTGACTCAGGTAAGGGAGGGAGCGTAGCCAAGCCTCCATTAGAACCGTAGTGCTTTCCGTTACTGGACTCTCCGCACACTGTGCTAGTTTAGCTGTGTTTGCGCTTGTGTGCTTGTATCAGCAGCATGAACTTGCTTCGATGCTAGTAAATAGTGCTTTTTGCTTTAAGGTGTCATTTCCTTTCTTTTTTTACTTTGCTGCTGCAATTGAGACACATTAACTAATTAAAAATCATTTTAACTAAAGGCAATTCGATTTTTAATTTTAGATGCACAGCATATTGTTAAATGTTGCCAGATTGGAATTTGCAATATAAAATCACAGCTTAAACCAACATCTTCGGCACGATCTGTAACATGCACAGATGATGCAGCTACCTTGAAATATCGATGAAGTGTGACACAAACCCTGTGCTTGTTCATAGCGCTTAACTACCTAGCATACATTATATTCCATAAGCTGCCATATGTTTTTGGTCTAATCGGATAGGTTTCTGTGCAGCACACTAGACCTCTCCCTTAAAAAATTTGTCACAAGGCTACTTGTGTCAACAAAAAAAGTCTTCTACTGCTGCATCCTGGTGATGCACGTTTTGTTGTGCTGTGTCTGAGTGGGGTTTGTGTCTGTGTGGTGTTTTGTGTTGCTTTACAGTGAAATCTGTGCATGTCTGTCAGTCTCTGTGACTCAGAGCTTTCTGTTTATTATGACTGTTCTGAGAACAGATTTTCCTCGGCTTTGTCCTCTTCTCCATGTCTGGCATGTGCTGTACAGAAAGCTTTGATGCCTCTCAGTGCATGCTGAAGTCATTTGCTGCTGGTCTGGTACTGGCTCTAGTGTAAAGAGTTACTGGTATTGCTCTTGAAACACTTGCATGTCCTGGAATGTGTCATGGCAGAACCAGCATAAATGTGATTTTCCTGCTGGTTTGTGTCACGTTTTTAGTTCATGCTATTATCATTAGCACCATAGTGTGTAAATAGAGTACATCGCCGGACTGTAACACACACGTATACACACACTGACTGCTCTTTCTTTCTCTTCTATGTTTAGGACTGAACACCATTTTGACAGAGGCCAGTGCCATTTTTTTTTTTTCCTCCTCACTTTTTGGACCCATGGACTTTCAGCGTCTGACCTTTGATCTCAGATCCAGACAGCTTTATAGTGGATGTGCTGAGACATTGTATAAGCGATGATTCATTCCGACACACGTACCCATTCTCAAGTCAGCCCTGCACAACATTACCAAAGGCTCAGCTCTTATTGGAATGATCACGTTACTTTTAACAGCAATAATCCCAGGACATCATGAACACACGAAAGCTTCATAATGGGGAGAATCTTCCAAAAAAAAAAACCATTTGTGCAACTGCCTTAAAAACGTGGGTTTTTTTTTGTTTGTTTGTTTGTAATCATGAAGTGTTTAATTCATGCACCTTCATTTTATATATAGCTGACACTTAATCACCGTGCCAACGGGGAAGCTATAAATCCGTACAACAGTGTTCCAAGGAGATATCGCATTAGAGCCAAGTTTGCTGACAAAGATTCTGTTTCTTTCCAATGTGTAAAGGTTTTCACTGAATTCTGACTCAGATCAGCGTAAAGACGTGGATTAATGTGTACATGAGGAAACCAGCTCACAGGCCAGGAGTTATTGAGTTAAGTCTTGTATATACATTATATAAGCTTATTATCTACAAAACCATTAATTCTGTATTGCATTACAAGTTCTAAAAACTATGCCACTATGAAAAAAGGGCTGTTCTTGGTTTGCTTGGAAACTCATTCATCTTCAACACTTGTTTTTAATCTCACTGATGCTCCGGGGAAGTTAAAAATGGTACGTCTTCAAATTTTAAAGATCGAGGGTTATAAATGTATCTCTTAGGGGTTTTTTTGTTTGTTTTTTTAAACTGTGATTATAGCAGTTTGTATTTCATCTTCATCTGATGACCTGAAAACGAATTACTCCGAATTCTGTTGCTATTTTCTCCGCTCTAAACACTCAACAAAAATTTAGACATGTTGCACAAAAATACATTTGGATGCGATTTATTTTTGGTTTCTTCTTCTTTTTTTTTTTAATTAAATATTATTGAAATCAACTGTTTCCATTCCATTTATTTAGCCACAATCGGTTTTGTTAAGAAAGTTGCCCAGATTAAAACTGACAGTTTTATTAAATGATGGTTCCCAAACTTGTTGGACAAAACTGTTTGGCACAGAAATATGCCTGCACTTTAACTCTCATTAATGACAGACGAATGGTGAACAGCAACACTGGGAATGCCCTAAAGCCCAAAGAAATGGCTTTATAAAGCCTGCATTTGCATTTTGGTGCCCTAAAGGTCTTGTAAATACTTTCGGGATATAAACACAGCAGAGCATCAGGTAAGAAAAAATTAACACATTCTACTTTTGTCTGATTTTTGTAATTTTATCCAATGTAAAAGGTTTTTGCACAACATCCTGATTCCGATTTGTTTGTTTTTTTTTTGAGTTTTTTTGTGAAGAGAGACTCTATTATAAAGAATTTTCATTTCAGAAAAATAAAAAAAAACTAAAACCTTCACTAAACAATTATGTTAAGTAATACTGTGTTTTTATTCTGGTTTGATTCTTAACTCGGTTGAAGGGGATCGATAATGTAATGCTGTGATTTTGAACTAGACTCTGCATCGTCACAGCTGCTGTTACTGAATGTTAAGCAATACCTTTTGACCAATCAGATTCGAGAATTCATCACCACTGGGGTATAGTTCAATATCTTTAATTTATTCAATCTTATAGCATTTTTTTTCCTTTTCAGGCCATCATGGGTGACTAGTAAATGACACTCCATCTTTTAGACGTATGTTTGTCTAAAACAGACTTCACCACAAGATGGCATCTTCCTAACATCACTCCATACTTCAATTGCATCTAGGGTTGTCTAGGATAATAGCCATCATGTATATGAGGTTGTTTACCATGATCCACAATGATTTAACTGGTCGTTTGTACGAAGAGGTTTACGGTGACTCGCGAACAGCGGCATCTCTGCAGTGGAGACCCAGGGAAAAAAATGATGTAGAGCCGAGAGAGAGAGCAGGCAGCGTCGGTTTCAGGGCCTGATGTGAAGAGATCTGTGTGGAAAAGTGACGTCAGGCTTCAAATGCAATGGAGGGGTTTAGTTAAGCAGAGTTAGTAGTGTTGCATTCTACCACAGTTCTGCTTTCTGAATCACACACACACTCTCTCTCTCTCTCTGTATGTCTGTGGCTTTGCATTACAGAATACCACAAGTCTGCTTTTTGCATTTCTGATCCAAAATACTCGCAGTATGTTCACGGTAATGAGGGGCGTATTGTGGGTTTGACATGCGAGTGGGTATTGTATGGGCATGCTTGTTCAAGAACATAAGCACATTCTTGGCTCAAATAGGTGATGATGATGATAGGCTTAACATGCTTCATCTGATCATGTAGCATCTGCACCAGGAAAGGGTTATGCATTATAGCATGAAAGGAGCTACCTGTGTTTTGATCATTGTGTGCGTTTAGTCCTTTGGAGGAGTTTCAGCCGGTTTGCATTAGTAGGCAGTGGTTTTTACTGGGCCAGACCACAAGTTTCACCACCACCACCTCCTCCTCCATCAGCAGAGAAACACTGTGTAGCTAACACTAACACTCGCCTTAACAATTCACTATTATTATTATTCCCTTGATGTTTTTCTGAGTACCGGATCTTCAAAGCGTGCCGAGACCTTCGGAAAGAAGTTTTACTTTTAGATGAAGCTATGAATGAATGCTTGTGGTGTTTTCCTGTAATGACATCATTACGATCGTGGTGGAGAAGCCTCATTTAGGATTATATGGAGCTGCAGGGTCGTCAGTGGGTGGCACCTTGACGCCTCTGAGTAAAGTATTACTTTACTTGGAATAAGTCTTAAAATTACTGATGGCATATAATAAAAAAAAAACCACTGAAATTGTCTGAAGATGAAATTGATTCAAGTAGCAGGAAATTCCAACAGCGCTGCTACTTTGAAAATGAAAAACCACCCTTTTTTTTCCCCACCCAAAGGATGGTTGGAAAAGGAAATTGTAGATAAAATTAATCTTTTTTTTTTTTTTTTTTTGCAAACAAGATCGCTGAGGGACGAATACCTTCTAGAAAGTATTTTGATTCAGTATATGTTCAGGTACAATGCAAGGCTTCTGTTTTGATTTGTAAGTCACAATCTTTGGGTGCTTTATCAACATTTAAAGATATCTCAGTCCAAATCATTTAAAGCATGTCTTGGCTCCAATATAAACATAATGCAGTTTCAGGTAACATTTCATTTACCATGGTTTAATTTTTTAAATAGTTACACATGCGATACTGATATCCAAAACTAATTTCTTGTTTTCAGTAAACAAAAATGAACATGCGAATCCGTGGATGAAAATAGAAGCAGATCACAGAATCAGCATTTTGGACTCGTGTGTGATTAAAGACATTCTTTCCATCTTTTTTTCTTCCATACTAAGCATGTTACGGGTGAACAACCCTTCAGTTTAAACCGTGTTGAAACGATTGTCCGTGGTAGTCATACACACGTTACAGATGTGGTGGATCAAGATTAGCTTGGCAATGCTGCATTATTCCTTAAAACCCCTTTCTTTTACACCACACCAGCTTGCACGTGCACACACGCACCTTATCAGGTCATCACTCCTGACCCTGAGAGCCTTAAAGGAATCCAAGTGAAACACCTAAATAGCTGAACGTTTCTCGCTCGCTCTCTTTCCCTGTCTTTACCTCCCTTACTCTTTCTTGCACTCCACACAGCTGGTTCAGGTCATTCATAACATCTACTTATCTTGCACAATCTTTACCATCAAACATAAGCTCAGAGCTCTAATAAGCTACAACAGCAACAGAGCTCACTGATACACATGTGGCTCATGTGTCTGTGCTTTCTCCCATTATTCTTCTGTCTCATGAGATATGAGCTTGGAGAAGATCTTTCTTTTCTTCAAACCAGCGATAAGCCACGTGGAGAAGCATTCTAGAGTTAACCAGGTCTGAGACTAGCTTTGTTCTCAAGAGGTCACAAAGCCACATGTGTCTGGAGCAACACACACACACACAGCTATCTCAGTGTGAGACCATGTGTGTGTGATCTATGGTGCATAACTCTGTCTAATTAAATTCCTCAGCTTTTCATTCCCTATCTTTAAATCACTCTGAGAATTTGTGTGTGTGTGGGAGAGAGAGAGAGAAACGGAGAAACCGATCCTGTGATGATTCATTATCCACTCATTCATCTTCGGTACTTGCTGTATCCTGGTCAGTGTGGTGGTGGTGGTGGACCCAGAGCCTATCTCAGGAACTCTGGGTGTGAGATGTTAATACACCCTGGATGAGGCGCCAGTGCATCTTCATGCGATGCCTCATTAGCGTTATCATAACTACTACATTCCCTGCTCCATCTGTTTCATCCTATAATATAACAATGACCTTAGTATAATTTAATGAGTTCTTTTTATTACTCTATCTTGTTCCATGTGCTGCTGCACAGTCCCACATGGTGCCGCGTCCCTGCCACAGTCCACCGATTCTTCACTATGCGGCTCTAACTGAAACAAGGCCTTCTTGGTATGAGTTCGAGGACTTGAATGCCCTCTGAAGACAAACTTGATTTAAGGCTTTTGAACATGCTGTATGACACTAATGTCATTTGAAGCACTTCTGGGAAGAGTTCCTCTCATCTCCAAGCCTCATTCTGTGCTAATCAGCTCCAGATATGACCCACTGAGCCTCCGACACTCTTTAGATCTCCTCTCCTATTTCTTCATGGACTTTAACTGCTTCTCTTCATCCATAGGCTCTAATTTCACCTCAGATCTCCTCTCATCCTTGTACATACTATTCAGATGGAATACGTTATCCAAACATATGTCTGTCAAGACTAACGTTAATGATGATCACTGAGAGAAAAGTTTTGTGTATTAATAATGCAAGCTTTGTTGCACTAAAATATTATAACATTGTACACATGAGCTTGGTTTTATAATCAGCATGAAATTCTGTAATGTTGCTTAGTCAAGTTATTTATAATAGCTGACGTTATTACACTTTGTAGTGTAATCACAGGCCATACATTATTCTACACAGAGGTCAGTATTGACAAGACACAAACCTAACACTACAGCTCAGCCTTAATCCTGAACATTTGAAGGAGCTAAACAAGAGCTACAGCTCATCCACTTTGATTTTTAACCATACTGCAGAAACAAGGACTTTGTAAAGTATTAAGTTAAACTGACAGTTTTTTGAGTCTGTTGTTGATCAGTTGAATGCCTGATACAATCATGTTAATAAATCAGTAAGGCATGAAGAGGTCACCTGTGGTTTTTATCACAGGTAAGCTGCAGAGTTCGCAGTGAAAATTCAGTGTAGTTTTTTTTTTGTTTGTTTTTAAGATTGAAAACTGTGTATATGAATACAGAATTTCGATCTTGTGATGCTGTCTTGAAGGACTAATTTGTATTTTCAGGATTTCAGCCAGGATAATTCTCCACTGCATCCACTCCGCAGACTGTGATCCGTGATGTTTGTCTGAAATTTCAGCTCATAGCAAACCTGGAGTTGAAATAATATTTTAATTCTTATTCTGCTTTGCCGCTGAAATCCAATACCTGCTTATACTTTTTGGAGGCTATCAAACCTGTTGCGCGATTGAAACACTCCGTTGGTAGGAAAAAAAAACTCAAGTTCCTGGAAAAAAATTCCAGCGTTCTCTTCCATCTAGATGATGATTGGGAGAAATTCAACTAATTAGAAGATTACGTTTGGATCGGACTTTTCAAGTGTTTAGGATTCGTTTCTTCGCTCTGAATCTCAGCTCATGTATGTTGGCCTGCAAAAGTCTATCATGATCAACATCAAGAGATGTGGTGCTTGTTTTACTAAGCAGCAGATAACATGACGTGTCAATTACCGTCCATTGTCTGCTTGTATTTTTCTGTTCTGATGCATTTTTTTGTCTGCTTCATATGAGCCACTAACCCCCCACTGAGAGTAAATAAATGATTAAAGGAATGTTTTCTCTCTTTTTTTGTTTTGTTGGAATGAAGAAATAATGATGTGACCTTTTTGACCTGCATGAATTCACAGCATCCCACCTCGCTCCTTTTGCTTTTCATCCTCAAACCATCTGTATCAACACGCACCGTTTGAAGAAATCTAACAGGCTGAGCTTCTTCAAGCATTAAATCATTTAAATCATTGTAATAGGTCTAGTATAAGGCACATCTGCTGGGTCTGGAAGGTCTGTATAAATAACACCAGCAGTATTTTATTTTATTCTTAATTTTTTTTATATATATATTTTGTGCTAAGTATTGAATTTAGCCTTCTATCATTTAAGATTTCAGAGCAGGAAGACTTTAAATGCCTCGCAGTGCCCTTAGTTTCATAAAGAATTAAATAAACCACATTTCATTGTGTGTGTGTGTGTTTGTGTGCGCATGCCAGCATGCCTGTCATACATTATTATCAATCAAGGGCTACAGACAGTTCGCTGTTTTTGAGCCAAGTTCGATCGAGACAAAGAAAAAGAGACGGCCGACTAAATGATCAGATATTACACAGTCCTTGGTGGATAATGTGATGAAAGCTTTAAACCAGCCTTTAAACCTCAATTTGTGGAAGTAACATACAAAGTGGTTCACTTACTGTAATACAAATTCCAGGAAGATAAATAGATTTGTAGATTTAAACCGTGTCATTAGTATTTTGTACAGTTACAGTATATTAGAAATGTATTATATAAACCTATAAGAGGTCTCAGTCAGCACAACTGATCCCAGCTTTGGCGTTATAACTGACTGTCTACTTACTACAACTATCTGTCTACTTACTACATCAATCACCTTTATATCTGCTCATTCACTTAAACCAGACAGTTCAAGCCTGCAAAATGACCCAGTGACGCATTTCCATTAAGTTGGAGTCGGTTTTGTTGTCAATTCTGCTATATGTACAGGACATACAGAGGAATGAAATTGTGTTTCTCTCAGTCCTACAGTGTAGCAGAAAGAACAAACAACTGAAAAAGTATATAGTCATATACATTATATATAGATATAAGTATAAATACAGGATGGATGGATGGGTAGATGGGGTGTGTGTGCGCGCGTGCATAAGGTTTTTAAGTATATAAATACGTGTGCATTCTGAGATGCTTTTCAGCTCACTACATTTGTAAAGAGTTTTTTATTTTTATTATTTGAGATCCTGCAGCCTTCCTGTCAGTTCGAACAAGTCTCCCTTTCATCAGTCCTGACGTATAATACAAACAGTAACTGAAGCGCTTGACCTCTGTCTGCATCATTATTTAATTCAGTGCTCTTCTGCGACATGATTGGCAGATTGGGTAATCACTCAAATGAGCAGGTGTATGGATGTTCCTTATAACGCCGTTATAGAGGGAGCGGGTGCATGTGCTGTTATGAAGAGAACACGTTGAACAAAAATAACCCCTTTTGACTTAAACCCACCGAAACTCGAAGGGAAGCTGTTAGAATTCCGATTGTAAACAGTCCAATTTGTTAATGAAATTTCAGGACTCTAAATATGTACAAAGGTTTCGAGATGAAATCAACATGAGAGAAAGCTATAGTTTGTAACCAGTATTTACTGTGATTATGGTTAGGATTTGTGGTGTCGGTGCAAGCACACAGCCCCGTGTCTGTCTGACTTTTGTCTTAAACTCAGTTCTGCTATAGGAAAATTGTCTCAAAGTCTTCGTGTGTGGAAATCGCATACAACCCAACAACAACAAAACGCTGGAGTACGTCTTCGAGGCCCAAGATCTGACAGAGCAGCTAATATAACACACTTTATTACTTTTATCATCTGTCTACTGTATAGGCAAAATCTAAATGTTTTAGAGTATAGAACAGGCTTTGGATAAAAAAGACAATTTGTTAATTAATTTGTTGTATTTACTTCACACAGCCTGAAAGTGAAGCCAGTGTGTGTGTGTGTGTGTGTGTGTGAGAGTGTGTGTGTGTGTGTGAGAGTGTGTGAGAGAAAGAGAGAAAGCATGTGTGAGGAACTTCATTTGAGGAAAGAGATGGATCATGTGTCAGCATATGTCTTAGGAAAGGAGAGCTGTGTGTGTGTGTGTGCGTGTGTTAAAGAGAGTGAAGTATGGGCCAGCAATAAATCACCGTTTGCTTTGCTGACAGTCAGGCAGGAAACACTTCACATCAAACGCACCGGGTCACATACCTGAACATGTTGTGTGTGGATAGGCGAGTACTTCAGTGTGTGCGCCTACAAAGACTGCGTGTTCGATAAAAGCACTGTGGGAGACCCAGCGAAAGATTATACGCCACAGCATGAGCACTGAGCACACAGCACAGTTCTCAGCTCGTGGGCCAAAGCTAATATTTCCCCTTCACTGTTTTCGCTCATCTATCAGCAACCTTTGGCGCTCTGTCTGCTCTCTAATACTTAAAACAATGAATATGTGCAAAACCTGCTTAACTCTGCCACTTCACTAAGCCAAGCGTACCATGTAAAAGGATTTAAATTCTTAAAAATGCTTTGAGAGTATGTGGCAAATGATATATATCAGATCGGTTGTGTGTCCTGGCAAAACACCTTTTAAAGAAACTCTGCTGTTTTTCTTCTCAGGAATCTGCCATTTCTTTTTCTGGCATTCCAAACTGTGTATTAATCAGTCTTACACTTCCCTCATCTATCATTCTCATTCATGAAAATCACAGAGCAGCTCTGCCTGTAAAAGTGTCTCTCTTTATTGCGTGACTAGATCAAATTGTCTTTTTAATCTTTCACCTGAGGCCTAAATGTAAAATGTGTGACTGTAATGAAATAATTCTCCTTGTTATATATATATTTTTTAAATAATTGTGATCTAGCTTACTTAAAATTAACTTAACTGACCAACAGAAATCTAGTAAGTTAGCCTAGCTAGCTAATGACTACAGAGACAATGAGCTAATCAGTGTGACTTTTAGTTTTAGTTACACAATCAAATATTAAACATTTTATTTAATATTAGCTAGCTTTCTAGTGATTTTTTTTTATTTGCTAACACTTGCTGAAGCTCATTTAACATTAGCTAAATTGTATGGTTAGGTGATGGATGTTAGCACACTGCCGTCTTTAGGAAGCTAGCTAGCATAGCTACACGTACTGCTGTGCTGGTCCAAGCCAAATGTGAAAATAACGTTTAGGGGGTATTCGAGGCTGGTTAAGTGTGACTTAAATGTTAATCCAACTGTCAGTGTGTGAGCTGAGTAAAAAAAATAGACAGATAGATGCATCACATGCATACATATATACTTTATTTATTTAGTTGTTTGTTTGTTTGTTTGTTCATTCCAGTGGGTAATACAGTAAAGTAATACATTTAAAATTAAGTTTATAAAGTCTGCAAATCTGGATCTAAATGTAAAATATTTAAAAGTAATGAATTTAAATTTAAGTTAAAAATTCTGTGCAATGTTGTGACTTTTTTCCAGTTTTTTTCATTCATTATTTCTATATCCGTTTTATTTCCAGCCCTTATGTATTATTTCCAGCCCTTATGTATAATCAAATGATACATTGGCTCATAAGCTTAAAAAAAAAGAAAACATTTAGAGACGTTATCCTCGGGTCAAAATTGAAAGAGAAAGTCCAGACTGTACATCTCAAGCTTTTTACTGATTCTTCATGGTTTATGTTCATCACAAAGAATGTACATAAACAACCTTTTTTTCATTCTTGCCATCTCTATCTATAATGTAATACAGTGTAATGTGGTTATGTACAGTTATTACAGTGAAAAGTTTTTGTTTTTGTCCTGAATAACTTAGTCAGTCTTCCACCAGTCTTATATTCATTTTAATGCCAGATGATGCTGGCACCATATCATAAAGAACATTGTATGAATTGCCCTGATTATTAATGAAAGGATCAGTGAATTTATTTAGGCTTAAATTTCCTCTGACTGTAATATCGTCTCAGATTGTAGTCAATCAGCAGCGAGCATGTGAGGTTTAAAAAGGACCAACCCTTTCTTTCTGTTTTGAGTTAATGCTTTTGTGTTTCCAAATTTGCTCTTGTGTTTCTGATTCGTTTGGGTGATTTTTCATGCTTTTGCTGATGCGTGGTCTAATTTGCTGCAGTGTGTTTTCATTTCAAAGTTTTATTAATGCTAGTAGAACTAGCTAATGATTGCAGACAAAAAACGAGCTTGGCTGCTAGTTTGACTATACAATAAGCAGGATACTAAACATCTGCTGAAGAAGATACTTTAAGATTATATTATAAGTTATATAGTTTTGTCAATAATATTAGGTAGCTGCCTGGCATAGTTGTTATATTGGTGTACTAATCTTTGTGCTAATCCTTGTCTGTATAACTTGTGTAACAAAAACAGATACTTTAGAAGGAAGAGGACATGCAGAACATGCCATGAATCCCTTACAGAGAATCTCACACATTCTCACGTGTCCACTTATGGGTCGTTTTTTTATGTTTTTGAGGTGTGAAAAAAACTGGAGCCATTTATTCATTGTTTTTTCTTTTATTCCTGCTAAGTTCATGGTGTATTTAACGTTGTTTGTGCTCCTTGTTATCCGCCTGCTCTGATGGTGTAAATGCAATGCTGTAGTATCTGTTGAACATCACTCATGACCTGGACATTTAATCCTGTTATACATGTGCATAGATGTTTAATGTTCAACTACATTTGGTACGATAATTATTATTATCAAGAGTTAAACTAAGACTAATTATATTCAAATATGCTAAATGTGTTAGCCTAGTAGTTAATTAAGGTGTTGGACTGCCAATTAGAAGGTTGTGAGTTTGAATCCCATGTCCACTAAGCTGCCATTGCTGTGCCCCTGAGTAAGACCCTTAACCCTTGAATGCTTAGTGAGATATAATGTAAGTCTCTCTGGATAAAGGCTTTTTGTAGCCACTAAGTGTCAAGTAAACTAGATAAATGACCATGTTTACAGACAAACTCCGGGTGAAGGAATGTTGTTGAACATCTGTTATATCTTATTGTGAAAATGTACCAGATTTGGTAGTAAAACTAGAGCTCTGGTTCTTATTATTATTATTTTTTGCATTGAAAATTCAGTTTTGTTTTTATAGACAAATAAGAACAAAACTGTATTTTTAATGCAAATAATAATAATAATAATAATAATAATAATAATAATAATAATAATAATAATAATAATAATAAAAAACGCATCCCTAAATTGGTTTGAGAATTATTTACTGTAAAGCAGGTAAAACATTAAAAAATTTAAATAGCGAAGGAAAAAACTAAAAGCAGTAAGAGTGAAATCACCCCAGTGCATGAACGTGCCTCAAAGTAAACACCCACTTCTCCTATTGACGAGGGGGAGAACTTGGGAAATCTGCTTCACTGACACTTCCATCCATCTGCAGAGGAGAAGAGTTAAATTAAAGAGAGCTCCTTGAATGAAATGCATTCTTCATTCTAACATGGAACAGAGGGAGGGACGCGAGAGAGATCAACGTCTTAGGCAGTCCTATAATTTAGTCAATTGGTTCCTTTGATTTTGGCATCTGCCTAATCATCTTCCAACAGCCATGCTAGGGTGACCCTGAGGGGGAGTGTGTGTGTGTGTGTGTGTGTGTGTGTGTGTGTGTGTGTGTGTGTGTGTGTGTGTGTGTGTGTGTGTGTGTGTGTGTGTGTGTGTGTGTGTGTGTGTGTGTGTAGCTAACACACGTTACTGAGCTGCCTTCAAGGGCATTGGCCACATGTCTTTCAGCTGCTATCACCAAGCCGAGTCTCTGTTGGAGACGAAACCCAGCGGTCGCCGTTTTTCTGTCAAGAGAAAGAATGCAGACACTATAGAGGGGGAAAAAAGGGAGCAATTGATGGTAAGGAGGTTTTAAAAAAAAAAAAAAAAAAAAAAAAAGGACCATGGGTGTCAAGAGCTTAAGATTTCACCCTAACTTGAACTTTTGGTGGGAATATTTTCCTTTTTTTTTTTCCATAATTTATCCTGTTGGAAGCGTATGTTGGATTACAACAGATTTTTTTTGTAACCATACTGAGGGGGAAAAAAAACAAAAACGGAGAATTTTTTTACCTTATTTTCACAACATACATATAAGGTATAAAGTTACATATCATTGTTTGGATTCATTCATCGATTGATTGGGTTTAATTATTTGTTTGTTTGTTTGTTTGTTTATTTATTTATTTATTTCATTTTTTCCCCCCCAGAAATTTTTATGCAACCATTTTTTTTAAACTACTTTCCTAAGAATCTCTTGATGAATTTCAACAATGTGCTTTGACATCCATTAGAAATAATCTTTCAGTAAAGAAGAAAGCGTGTACTTTTCTCAGTGCAGGTAAAGATGTCAATATTCTGCTCTGTTGTGATCACATATATGTAACAGCTGCAGTGAACAGGAATTATACTTGAGTATTCCTTTAATACAACAAATCACCAAAACAGTCTACAAACAACATGTCTAACACAATTCTACACTCTCTCTCTCTCTCTCTCTCTCTCTCTCTCTCTCTCTCTCTCTCTCTCTCCTGAGAGGAACAGATGCAGGCGATTAGCTGGTGCTCCTTCAGATTAGCCCCTGTTTGAAGTTCAAGTTCCTTTTTTTTTTCGGTGACGTTTTCCTTTTCTCGCTCACTAAAGCAGTGTAATCCGAGAGCAGAAAGCAGTGAGAGGGTGTGGGGGAAGGAGAGAGGGATAGAGAAAGAAGGTGGAGGGGGTTCAGTGGTCATACTGGGTGGTCTGGTCTGCTTAGCCGGATCCACGCTGTTTGTGCTACAGAGCCGATGCAGAGCCGGTGCTCAAGGTTCTACCTTTCCTCTTCTACAAAGATAAATGTTCTGTCTATAGCAAGGGGTCTCCAGTTCAGTCATGGGGATCTACTGCCCTGTACAGCTTGAAGTTCCCCCTTATCCTTAAGTGACCTGTGTAGGTCAGTGTGTCGTTGTGTAGTTATGCAGTCAGGGGTGCAAAAAAAGGGTGTAAAAAAGAATAATTTAATAAAATACTAAACCAGGATTTCTTAGAAAACACAAATCACTGTTCTGTGAGAAATCACTATGTGTCTGTGACATATACCTAATGCTTAAAGCTATTAAAGGAGCCGTTTGTCATTTTTACAGCTTGTAGCAAATCCCAATTACATTTAAAGACACAAACCAGCCGTGCCCTGTCCAAAACGACCCCCACCCCCCACCCCCACCCTTGTACACTACACACACTCCATTAGTTGGGTTTTAAAGAAAACCATGCTGTTTCATGGCGGGAGCACTAATCATTTCTGGGCTGGTAAAATGTAATCAGTAGCTTTAAATTGCAGAAAATACACATGTCCTTTGCACAGAAATATTCTAGATTACAAATTTTCTTAGGTATGCTTGAAATTATTTGGTTTGTATTAGAAGAACACACAAGAATGCAGACGGCACCTTTAACCGTCTTTGCACTTGTCATGCTCGTATAATAGAGTTGATTGTAATCTCGAATGAAGATGTGGACATATTGGATTAATTAAGGTCTAGGAGTTCTTCCTGTGTTTAAATATGATTATGCCATCGTAGGAAGTTTGGTGTGTTAGCATAATAGCTGTTCATTGAGAATATCTGTGCTGACATGGAAAGACACACACACACACACACACACAGGTGTTTATATGAGCGAAGATTTTTTTCATCTTTGCACTGGATGAAGCCAAGAAAACTATTCCACGTCTTCCAGATAAAAGCTCCATAAGCCAAGGCTTCAAACGAACATGAATAAATCGAGCTTTTGTTCTTTTTCAACTTTTAATTTTGTTTTGACAAGCAACACAGACAAGGTCTCTGGGTCATTATCTCACAAAGAGATTTTAGAAACAAGCAGTGACAGTCACCGTGTGAAGTCGAAATTAATTTCACGAATAACTTGTGCGAGTCTGGACTTGTTAGTAATCCTAAATAGCCTTAAGTAAGGTTGGATAGTTTGACTGCTGTATTAAACACCACTTCTCATATCTCTGAAGTAATCTGAACCACTTATTTACAGATTCATTTACAAGTCACTTTTTGCGAGTCTTTATTTAACATATATCTAAGTGTTAGCTGTTAGCTTTAGCTGCTTTGATGTATACAAAGTAAGTTATTATTAAGTATGATTGTTTACCACACATATAAAAATGAAGATATCATAACTACTGTACGTTGACACAAGCTGTTCAAATTAAGCAACATTTCTGGCCTGTTATTAAATGTGAAGTTTGAGGTACTTTTTTCTGATTTATTGCATATAGCAGAGAATTTAGAGGTTTTAGAGGAAATTAGTAGAGGTTCTTAGTTTCTTCGCTTCTTGAACTGATGATGGCAGAGATGGCTGAAAGACTCGATACTTAAGTCAGTCCGTGTGTGAATCTTGTGCAGTTTATTAATCAATCCTTATTAACCATATTAATCTCAATTACTGGTCTGAAAGTACAAACTCCTAACATTTTGTGTTCAGTTGGAATCATGGGTGAAGTTATAGCCCTTAACAAAGGGCTTGTTTTCCATGTGTACAGTATGTGATCCCTGATACTTCTCTAGTGTCTGCATCTCATTAACCTAAACACAAGAAAGATGACATTAATGTCTGCCAGTTCTCTTCCATCAGTTATACAGAAGTTTGGATCTGCATACACATACATTCAGCACTCCAGCATGATATACAGTAGGTCATGGTTTCTCTCTTTTCTTTGAACTGTGCATCTATTGCTGATTAGTTCTTGAAGTTGATCTTTACAGTCATATAAAGGATCATCATCTACGGCATCTCACACACAGAAACTAGAATGGGATGATAAATCATGAAAAGCGTTTCCTTATGGAGTATTGTTTTATTTTTCCCGGCCTAAAGTTGAAATACATGATAACTTTGCACTGAGAATAGAACTTAAATTGTCCTTTTTTGATTACTGACTTGATTTTTTCAGATGTATGCAGTTATATGACCCATATGTAAATGCAGCAATGCCTCAATATGCCTCATCCTTATGGAAAGAACAGATAAGTTGCCTAAAAGTACACAAACAGCTTTTTGAAGACTTTCTTTCATATCTAGACCTTTATTATTAGAGCGTAACAGGTGTAGCTTCGTGTTATATGTTCGATATTTGACACATTTAAATCAGTGAATAGATTTGACATTCATTTATAATGATAGATCAACTAAAGAATTCTAGCTTTAGCTTAATATTCATTTACAGCAGATTAGATTAGATTAGAAACCACTGGAGTATCCCTAAAAGTGGCCCTGAAATCAAAACATTGGCAACTTTTTTGTGTCTCTCCCATAGTGTTATCCTATACAGAGAGAGAGAAAGAAAGAGAGATTTATTGCCCCCAGGTGGTCCAGCAGCAGGATCCTGCGCTCATTGCCACAGCCCGGGTTCGACTTTTGTAAAAGTCAACATATGAAATCAAATCACCAGACAGATATAGTTCCTCTAATGGAATATCTGAAGCCAGTTCTGCAATTTCTCCTACAATCTAATATGTGGACCATGTCATCTGCTGTGGCTAAAAATATATATTTTATCTAACTGAGCAAATGAGGGTTAAGGCCCTTCCACAGAGCAGTGGCAGTATTATAGTCCTGGGATTCAAACACACGACCTTCCAATTAGCAGTCCAACACTAAGTCACCTTCAGGAAAATTATGAATTATACTAGTCTTGTAAATTCAATTAAATGCTCCCAAAATGTATATGGTGTCTGGTGCAGGTCTTCCATCACAGAGCAGTGTAACATGTTTAGAAGAAAGTGCTATCTTTTGTAAAGCAACATCGAGCCTGGGCTCTTGTGAAACTCCTCAGAATTTGCCGTATTTAGCTAGTTTACTTTAACACTTACTGTTACTGTAAGTTAGTTTCAATTTAGTGTGAAGTATCTTGTAAGATACCTTTGTAAAAGTCCCATATGAAATCAAATCAGCAGACCATACAATCCATACAGTTCCTCCTATGGAATATCTGAAGCCAGTTCTGCAATTTCTCCTACAGTGTTTAGGCTAGTGTTCATATCCTTAAACAGGGTTAGCATGTTAATTCCATCACTTCCTCGCTGCATCCCATAGCAAGAGGTGCCATCCAGGTTTGATGACAAACAGACCTGAAATATGACATGTTTAAGCCAGGCCTGCATTGTATTGGGTGTCTCTGATGGAGGCTTGATCCCGGCACAAGGACAAGGCTGTTTTTGTATAACGCATGACTGGCACAGTGCTTCTCTTCATCTCCCTGAGATGATATCAACCCTCGCTGTCAGCACCAGAGCTACAGGCAGCTCAAACAGAACTTCATACTCCAGCGCCACGCGTCAAGGATATTTAGAGATATGACGCACAAAGTGCACTTCATCATTGGGATACACAGCGAATATTTTAAAACAGACAAACATTGACTTGTGTGTTGTTTGTGAATGATCTTAGACTCACACCTTATTTTAGCTCGAAATATATTTAGTAAAGGAGTCGCAGAGGCAGTGAAGTCAGAAGTCAGTCAGCATAGGAAACCTTACAATAAGTATCTATGAATCATTCCAAATAAATTACAATTCATATGTCTCACTTTAATTTAACAAACAGTTTTACCCTGTCTGTTCTGATAAACCCACATCTTGTCTCACTTTAGTTTAAATATTATTATATTATATAAACATTATACCTTTGAATGTGTAGAGTTACATGTGCTGTAGTATAGGCCAAACTCTCTCTCTTTTTCTCTTTCTCTCAGATTGCAGGGTTCCAGACAAGTTCTGCTATGTGGTGTAAATACTGAATGCACTCTCTCTCTCTCTCTCTCTCTCTCTCTCTCTCTCTCTCTCTCTCTCTCTCTCTCTCTCTCTCTCTCACTAACAGCATATTATCCCTAGCACTACGCTTGTTTTCCAGTAGTATCCAAGTAGCCGTGTCTCCCATAATTGCCAGTGGCATCCGTATAATGCGTTATTAGAGTACCATGTGTGCCAACAAAAGTGAAGGCTATCCAGGACACATCCACCCTCATTATCCACATTACAGCTCTGAGTCTCACAGTGAACCCACAGAAAAGCTCCTTAACACTAAAATGTGTGAGGGATATTATTACACTTATCAATCAGAGTCAACCAGGCTTCTGTTGAGGATGCTAGACTGATGACGACAGCTTCATCGGTGATCCCCTTTGGCCTGCTGGAGCTGTGGACTTTCCAAGAGTAAGCTATCAGCCTGCAGCTGGAACCTAAAACACCACAGACTAAAATGTGTCCCTGTCTCAATGAAAGGAGTCCAAATATGGGATCAGTGGCAAAGCAGGACATTCCAAACAGAAAAAAAGCCGCACTGAAGTGGTGTAATTACCACGCTCACCTCTCTTACAGACTAGCCTGCAGCGCTGTCATTTTATCCTGAGCACTGTGCTGCTGGAAATATGACAAAGTACATATTATTAATACTGTATTTATTAGAACAATAAACACAATGTCTCTTGAAAATCCATGGTTTTCTTGCACTAGCACTAGCGGTATTCCTGGTGGGTTGTTGTCAATCATACATGCAAAATAGTGGATTTCTTGTAGTTTTAATAAAAATGTAATAAAAATGTTTCGATCCTAAGCTGCGGTTACAGTTTGTGTGCAGTTTTGATGTTATGACATATTCATATGGGTTTCCTCTGCATTCATAAGTTTGCTTTAGGTTCACTGGCTGACTGAAATTTTTTAATAATCAATGTAACGGACCTGATTGTCATCACTTTCAGAATATGTTACATGTTTTAATACTCATTTGATATTTTTAAGTTTGTAGATTTATAAGGATCGATTCCAATTAATTAAAAAGGCAGAACCTTTATTCTGACGGATAATGTAGCTTCCTGAGCAATAATGATTCGGGAGAGTGGACTTGACTGTAGTTCCTATGAATGGGAGCGTGCATTTTACTGTAGTTCCTATGCATATAGTTTGTGCATATTTGTCTATTGTTGTAATGTAATGAGTGTTGCATAATATACTGTGTATTTAGACTGTAGTGCAGCAAAAGTATATGGTTGAGAGTTTAATGCACATATTTGTTCTCTGTTTATTCAGCTCTTACGGTCATTTTTTTTTAAAAGTGAAAACAGATGCTTCATCTTCGTATGATGTTTAAAAAACTTCATAAAATCCATCAGTAAAGATTTGCACTATTTCTGTGCAGTCTGAAAGCCACAGCGGTCATTAAAACATTTATGTGGAGTTGTACTGTACAAAGCACTGTACTTTCCCAACTTGCTAACTCCTGAAATTGTATCCTATCATTATTTTAGAGCAGAGACATTATTTACATCTACTTAAAGTCCATCAGGCTTTATTTTAGACTACAATCTGCAAATCTTATGATTACACCTTGTCCCCATGCTTGACATGTTTAAGAAGGAAAAAAAACACGCCTCGCTCCACCTGTGCTGTGTGAAAGAATAAAACTGCCAAAAGACGACGGTGGGGGAAAAGACAGGAGGGATGTAGGAGAATGTTGAGGCTGCAGCTCATCTGTAACACACTGTTTGACAAGTCGGAGAGGCCAAAGGGAGGAAAGAGGGACACTGTTGTAATCCAGCACCTCACACACACACACACACACACACACACACATTTCCCCACAAAAATTTACCAGTCTCATAGATAACACTTTATATATCACAACATGCTCTCCAATGTTTATACAGCACTCTGAGAGATACGACTGTTCATAGAGTGTGATGGAAGTGGGGTGTAGGAGGTGATTATTTGAAGGAGTCTGACATTATTAAAATTAGCAAACGAGACTGCTATCCCAGACACTTCTCTTTAATTTCATTTTAAAGTCTGTTCATTCTGTTTGTGGTATTAAGCCATAGTCAGTATTTAGTATAAATGTGTTTACAGACTGGTATCAAAGAATAATATTGTGTAACTTTCAGTTTGTTGAAACTAGTGATGGAAATGTAATAATGTGCAATCTAATGTTCCTGGATGTTTTAAAAGTTCTTTTGTTATTCGCCTACTTTAACTAGCTAGTCATGCCAGATGCTAGCTAGCAGGCAAAGCTATTACAGTATGTACTTGCAGCTATGCTAAGCTTTTCCTACCAAATGGGAGAAACATAACAATAGGTAAACATTTCAAACTTTTTTTTTTTTTTTTTTTTAAGAAAATGGAAATAACATTGGGGGCATGGTGGCTTAGTGGTTAGCACGTTTGCCTCACACCTCCAGGGTTGGGGGTTCGATTCCTGCCTCCGCCTTGTGTGTGTGGAGTTTGCATGTTCTCCCCGTGCCTCGGGGGTTTCCTTCGGGTACTCCGGTTTCCTCCCCCGGTCCAAAGACATGCATGGTAGGTTGATTGGCATCTCTGGAAAATTGTCCATAGTGTGTGATTGTGTGAGTGAATGAGTGTGTGTGTGCCCTGCGAAGGGTTGGCACTCGTCCAGGGTGTATCCTGCCTCGATGCCCGATGACGCCGAGGTAGTTCGGATAAGCGGTAGAAAATGAGTGAGTGAGAGAGAGAAATAACATTGAAGCACACTTTATTATTGAATGTTCAGTAGTTTATGTAGGATACTTGGTGCTCTTTGACATTGCAGGCTCAGGTGTGTTCAATCGAAGTGACCCAGTTACTACAGGTCCAGCACTAAATGTGGGATCTTTTGACTTAAGAAATTTGCTACTTCTCTTAATTCCATTCTTGCAGTCTAAAGGACAGCAAAATGTCAAAACTGTACAGTGTATAGACAAAATTTAAGATGAAATCTAAAATGTAGGTACTGTATAGTATAATTTTTAGTCAGTGTACTACATTGTACCATCACAAACATGTTGTACTGATTTTTGATTATTATTTTTATTAGAGTCATCTCAGGAATAAGAGCAAGTCTTTTCATTAATCTTACAAAACACCTTAAATGACAAGGTTTAACCAGCTTTAATGTTGTAACCTTGTCATTTTCAGTGAGAGATGGAACCGTAGATTGTAGACACGTAGCCGTCTTCTGTAACCTCCTGCACTGCAGAGTACACTGATTTAATATGATGGGTTTTTTCCTTCTCATGATAAGTTTCTAACAAAGTCTCAACAGAAGACAGATTTTGTGTTTAATAACCAAGGCCTGGGGCTTTGAAAACATATTGTTCTCAATAAAGTGGAAAGATTTCTGTTGAAATGAACTGTCCCATGGTCTCAAGGGGAAAGATATGGATATAGCTGTTTCCAGAAAATGTCTGCGGAGTCAGCGGTGACTGCCACATCCATGAATTGCTTTTAATGACATGATGAATACCATTTGGTCTGTTACATATTTTGTTTGATGCGTCATTAGATGTTCAATTCAATTCAATTCAAGTTTATTTGTATAGCGCTTTTTACAATAGACATTGTCTCAAAGCAGCTTTACAGAACATAAACATAAAGCAGAAGGTAGACATAATTAATGATAAAGGAAATAACGAATAATAAAAGAAATAAGAATGAGATGTTCAGAATATTACACTGAACACATCGGGGCTAGACAGAAACATTTAGTTTGCTTAATGGGAGCACAATCATGGCTCAGTAAAAACTAAATTTAATTCAAATTTTAACTTGAGGTGTGATGCTTGTTTTTTTTTCAACCGTCATCTACCTTCACTTTAACATATGGATTAAAGGTGACTTTAAAGGGATTTGGTTTCAAATATTTGACTGCACAACAACAACAAATTAAAGATCAAATGTACAACCATTAAGCTTAGGATGAAACAGACATAGGACAAAGTTACCTAAGCTGTTATGTCGAGGTTTTATCTGATGTTAAACCTAAACAGTCATTCTGGTTACTTCAGAATGATCCCATGAGAAAATTATTATGAATCTGTAAAAGTGAGTGTTTTCTTTCTTTTGGTTATATACAAATATTTTTATATGAAATGATATAAACACTGCTTTGTGCCAAACACTGAACAGAACACTCCTAAAAATTGGGCAAAGGTTCATTATTATTTTTAAAACCATGTGGTTATTCTTGCCTGCTCCAAGCTTTTGTGGTTTCCATGCATCATCAGAGCCACACTATTGCCAGTAAAACATAAGCATAAATTCTTTGCTGAGACTGGACTGAAGAAAAAAAAAAAAAAAACAGTCCCATATCTGCAACTATACAAATTTGGAGCTAATCAACTGAACCGCTCTACAGCAGTTGTACATTAACCGTCTTATTGACGCCTCAACAACAATAAATAAACTTGTGAGAAAAGATGTCTTCTGTCCTTTCCTTAGTTCTTTCCTTTTCCTTCCTTCTTTCCTTATGTGTCAAAATTCGTTTCATTCAAATTCAATTCAAATCCATTCAATATCTCGGTATCACTTATATTTCGGTGTCACTGAAAACTGTCGTTTTAAGACGCGTTAGTTATTATATATAAAACAGCTTAGCACTTACAAGTAACTTTTATTATTATTTATTTTTACTCATTCAATTATTATTTATTTTCAGCAATTTATTTTTTTTTTGTTAATGTTTCCCTGGGATCATTTAAAAGGTCAAACTTGGGGTATATAATAAAATTTAGTATCTGGAAACTCCTTAAAATACCACAAAATCAAAATTTTGAGATTGAAGTGTTAATCACGTTTTATATCACACTGTCACATGCTCCTCCTCTGACCACGATAAGAGGATTTTTCTACTGACACACAGTGTGAGATACAGGCTTCTCTCGCTCTCTGCCATAAGACTCGTCTAACTTGGTCTTGCCATTGATGTGGTCAGGTCATGCGCAGTGATATATGGTTTCCTGACTGGAGCAAAACACTAAAGTATCAGTGAAGGACCATGAATCATACAGTAATGAGATTTTAGAAAGCCAGTAGTGGCCTGGTGAATAACCAGAGAGAGAGAGCGAGAGAGAGAGGGGTTTGGGCTTTGAGGAGTCCATTCTATCGCTTTTTTTTTTTACTCTTTCTTTTACTTGTTTCCCTATGAAAGGTCAACTACAGTTGATTTTCTATTTTCTCCGATACAACGCCATATTTAAAAGAGACCAAATGAAAAAGTAAACAAAAAGAGAGATCTCAAAAGAAAAAGAAAAAACATTGGGCACTATTATTTGTTATACATTAGAAACATTTTGTTTCCATGGCAGCATTGGGGTCCCGATGGGGCGTGTTTCAGCAGAACTAATTTTGTGGCTAGAGAATGTTTTGAATATATTTGCTCTCTCATAAACACTAGAAGGTTTTGGGGGGAACATAAAAGTAAACTGCACTGGCATGAAAGGCTGCTTTTTATTTATGTGTGTAGGCTTAAGGCCTCTGCTTCTAGCCATGCTCCAGAGCATCTGATGCTTCACAGACAGGCGGTCTGACCGATAGAGAGAGAGAGAGAGAGAGAGAGAGAGAGAGAGAGAGAGAGAGAGAGACGACCGAGGAGACACAGAGAGAGAATGAGTGAAAGAGTGAGTGAGAGAGAGAGAGAGCAATACTGTGAGAGAGACTGACTTAGGTTACATCGCTTTGACTTTTAAGCAAAACAGTTCTTAGTGTTTAATTATAGTTATATATATATATAGTTAATTATAGATACATACTGTATTTCTTGTGAATACACAACATATATGAAGTACAATACTGTACTGTAGTATTTGGATACACACTATGGGTCATGCTGTTTCAGGAAAATAATCAACAACATTGCAGATGAAACTACAACATTGTGAGTTTTTACAATTATGTCATAATAATAGTGTTTTATTCCTCTTGCACCACAGAAAAACAATAACAGCTTACCAACAACTACTAATTGATTTTTATTCAATACGAGGCATTACCTTTCGAATTCTACCCAACCATTATATTTAAAGAGCCACCAAAATCTAAATTGCTTGAAAATTTGGTGAATTTTTAATTCTCTGTTTATTTATATGCTTACAGATCAAATTCCATGTAGATATTTTTTGTATATTGTGTGTTTGCAAGCAATTATAGTAAAAATGTGAAGCTAATAATTATTTACCTTTTAATTAAAGTGCACATTGCTCCAAACCTCCACTGCAGAATTCCCCCAAATGATAACAGCTTTTGGAGGTATCTTTACAGACTGACACATTTCTGTAAACACACACACACACACACACACACACACACACACACACACACACACACACACACACACACACACACACACACACACACACACAGAGCTGACTGCAGGTTGCTGCCTGCTCATGCCATGTACATACTGCAATATAATTACATTCATGCAGCAGTCAGAGAAAGTGAACAGTTGAAAGGTCTCATATTACAGACGTTGTGGTGTTAGATATCTGAGAGAGAATCTGGAGGATCGGCTCCATCATCTTTCTGTCTCTATTTAAGCCGTCATCATCTGAAATGTTTATGATTGCATTGGCATGCTTCGAGTGTAACAAATAAAAATACACACTTTACTAAAACTGACTGTCTTGGCTGCAGGCTGATAATTAAAGTAATTCAGTTAACTTTATAGAAATGTAATCATTTAGAATACAAATTTTAAAAAATGCAAAATTCAATTTTAGATTTATCCCTAATGAGCAAGCATGAGAAAACCGTGGCAAAGAAAAACTCCCTGAGACAAAATGAGGAAGAAACCTACATTTAAATAAAACCATTCTAAATAATGTCCTTTCTACATCTGTTTATAGTCGAATTGAATTGTGTAACCAGGACATAAATCAGCATCATTTCTGAATTCATAATAAATTCAAAACTAATTATCTTCTTGCTGAAGCCATCAAATGTTCAGTGATGGTCAATAATGGAGATCCAAAACCGGCGCCATGGTTACACATACTGTACGTTTAGCTAAGTCCATTATCTTACATAGGCTCAGGAGTTGTAGCTGTTACAGTACTTATGTACCTTTACCGGTATCGTTATTGTTTTTATTTAGCAGACTTTTTTCTATATACAGTAGGTATCCTGGTAACTTAGCATGTGCAGCCTAAGAAGCATGTCTCATATACAGCTGTTGAAATTCTGCTGACGGATGAAGCATCACTCGCAGGAAGACAGCTGCTGTTTGTTTTGGACACAAGTATTAGTAACTAAATCTGAATCTGCTTAGTGTGAAAATAATATTACAAGACACATAAATGCAAAGGAGGCTATGCTTCATATCGAACGCTGAATTGTTGATGAAAACAACGTGAAACCCGCAATAAGAATAACGATCATTTAAAGCTAGCATGATGAAATGCTAATATCTAACTAAAAGCTATATGACTACTGGATGTAGAGTAGAAATGTACTAATATATATGTGAAGAGATCATCTGCCTGCCCCTATGTTCTTGCTTGTCACATCTGTTAGAGATTACATTTGTTTGGAATTTGGATCAATTGCTTAAAGCTGTCTGATGAAAGAAAAAAAAGTCACATTAAGGCTTCCAGAAAATGTAGAGAGTAGAAAGAAGGTTTTTTTATGAGAGGAAAATGTTTTAATGTGTCTAAGTACAGTGACAAAAGTAATTGCGCTCTGTTTCTTTCCACTTCTGATGTGGATTAAATCTAGGAATTCTGTATTTCTGTAGTGAGCGATCTTTTAGAAAGAAAATGAGCCTTTTAGAGTTTTCCTGTTTCAGGTAAACATGGAGCAATCAGACAATTACTGTAAACATCAGCATCAAAGCGAGCACTCCAAGTTTTATAGGAATGGTGATCACCTGTTAAATAGAGAACAGGCAGAGGCTCAGATGCAGATCCAGTGCTGGGGCAAATCTTCCCATCAAACCACATCAAACGGGACAGAAAGAGAGACGCTTTGACAAAGCTCACCCACGGAGGTCTGAACTGTGCAGGGAGGCCGTGGTGGGGCATTGTGGGGTTGTGGCCACACTACAGAGAGATTCCATTTCTGGAGCAGCGATCTGGCAGAGGATGGCAGAGAGAGAAATGTGAGTGAAAGAGGGGTCACAGCTCTCTCTTTCTCTCTCTCTCTCTCTCTCTCTCTCACACACACACACACACACACTCTGGGATGTTTTAAGAGTGTGGGCTGCTGTGTGATGAAAATGGAACTTTAGATGTATCTCTCTCTCGCTCTCTCTCTCTCTTTCTCTCTGTTGGATGTTTGAAAGGGCGTGGGCTGCTGTGTGAGGAAGATGGAACTGTAGATGTATCGCTCTCGCTCTCTCTCTCTCTCTCTCTCTCTCTCTCTCTCTTTCTCTCTCTCTCACTCACTCACTCACTCTCTCTCGCTCTCTCTCTCTGTGAGATCATATTTTTTAGCTGTAATGTTTTTGAACCTGGCTAAGATGTACTGTAAGTCCGATTCACCAGAACCTTTTCTTTCTCTCTCTCTCTCTCTCTCTCTCTCTCTCTCTCTCTCTCTCTCTCTCTCTCTCTCTCTCTCTCTCTCTCTCTCTCTCTCTCTCTAGCTCTCTCTCACTCTTATTGCTCTAAATCTGGATTTGTTTAAACAAGTCTCAGCCATTCTCTGAGCAGATGCTGGCCATATTGAAGCTCAGCTCTGGCCCGATGACTGCCAAACAGTGTTGATCTCATACCCTCTTCCTCCTCTTTCTCCTTCTCCTACTTACTTTCTGAGCTTTGAGGGCTTATTGTTCAGCTATCAGCTTTTCCAGAAAGACGGTCTTGTACTATTGTAGATTATTATTTTATTGTATTTACTGGTAATTACAGCATACCCGCAGTACGCAGTATCTTTCTTTGTCAAAGTCAGAAAAATCAGAACAGAAGCGATCCTCAGACATACTGTATTTTTACGGTAACTGTATGTATACAATGATAATGATAAAAAGCAACGGAACGGAATATCCTTGCTCATCTAAATTCCTCTATATTAATTTGTAAATATAAGAAAAGAAATATTTCAGTATATCAATTGTTGGATAAACTTTATTGGTGTTTTTATAGCAGCGTATAAAGATCTGTGTTAAACGTGTGTATCGAGGATTTCCTATATCGATACCAAAATGATCCACATCGGTATTTAGAAATCAGATATGCCAAACACTACAGACAAGTGGGGTGGAGTTTAGCAAAAACAGATGTGTGCTTCGGTTACTCGGGATTCTACGCTTGGACATGGCCCTATTTTTCTTGTGTGATTTTAGCTCAAACTAAACGCAGTGTTGAGTCCAGCGCCACTGTCTGTTCATTTGTAACCACAATTTTTCACACTTAAAAAAGAAAATAATTAATGAATTAATTTCATTTTATTTGTGTATCACTTTTAATAACAGACATTGTCACAAAACAGCTTTAGAGACATACTTACATCTACTTACATCACATACTTACATACTTACAGCAATAAATTATATAAATATTACATTTAAATTCCCTAATGATTAAGCCACTCTGGATGTCTACATTTCTATCTGATGTTTTTACAGGCTTAAAGGCAAATCCTTATTTAGACACATCTAGTCAAGAAACATAGAGTGCATAAGATGACTATGAATACAAGTAACTTTATCATTATATATTCATGTCACTTTTAGAGATGTAGATTTTTTTTTAATATATATTTTATCCCTAATGGGCCAAAAGGTTGACGTTAAAATCTCGGCTCTTAACTAACGTCTCAAAGGTTTATGAGTCCAAATCCCAGGGCTACCTGAGAGTCAGGGTCTTAACTGTCTTCAATGTGTGTGCTTGGATTAAATCCTGTCTCACTTCTAAATCACATTGGGGTGAAAAAAGCATCAACCTAATAAAAAAAATGTAAATGTAAACCTTGAACGAGTTACAGCTTTTATGTCAAGTGCTGGTCAATGTGTCCAGCTGACAGAAATATTACAATCTCTTGACAGTTCTTCCTGCATGAAAGAGATCCTGGACTTTACAAGGCTACATTAAGTCTCAGTTAGGTTTTACTTAAATACCACTTTAAATATTCTCTAGCAAAGTGGAAAAAGGTGCTGTGGTCAGAACTAAAAAAAAAAGAGTTTTGGATTTCATCCAAAGTATGTCTGGAGAAAAGCCAGTATTTTTAACCATCGTCTCTGAGGTAAAAGATGGTGGTGAGAGGATCCGGTTGTGCAGGTGGTTCTCTTTAGCTAGGAGTGAGGTACTTGTCAGGATTTAATGGAAGATGGATGGCACAAAATACAGGCGAAGTTTCGACAAAAGCCTGCAGCCGTCAGCTAGGAAGTGAGAATGAGAAGATCACCTTTCAGTGTGACAAGTTCAGCAACAAAGCAACCGTACAGTAGCTGCAGGACAGAAAGGTGAACGTCCGGTTTTACTGAAAAGCAAATGTTTCATTGTGACAAGTTCAACATCCAAGCAATAATCCAGGTGTTGATGGACATAAAGGTGGATATGTGGCTCAAAAACTGAGAGGTCCATCAACAGTCAGCACAGCACACTGTCCTGACAGGAGAGAGAGAGAGAGAGAGAGAGAGAGAGAGAGAGAGAGAGAGAGAGAGAGAGAGAGAGAGAGAGAGAGAGAGAGAGAGAGAGAGAGAGAGAGAGAGAGAGAGAGAGAGAAAGAGAGAGAGAGAGATAGAGATAGAGAGAGAAACAGAGAGATAGAGAGAGAGAGAGAGAGAGCAGGTGACAGTGTAATATTCTGATTCAAAGCTGTGATTCAACAGAAATGTGTGTGTGTGTGTGTGTGTGTGTGTGTGTGTGTGTGTGTGTGTGTGTGTGTGTGTGTGTGTGAGAGAGAGAGAGAGAGAGAGAGAGAGAGAGAGAGAGAGAGAGAGAGAGAGAGAGCAGGTGACAGTGTAATATTCTGATTCAAAGCTGTGATTCAACAGAAATGTGTGTGTGTGTGTGTGTGTGTGTGTGTGTGTGTGTGTGTGTGTGTGTGTGTGTGTGTGTGTGTGTGTGTGTAAGAAAAAAAACACAACATGGAATACTATTATGGAAAAGTAATCAATTACAGGATGGTGTGATGATTTGTAGTTACTTTCTTTTACCATCCAAAAGTTAATTCATTAACAATATCAGCAAGTCCCAAGTGTGTGTGTGTGTGTATATATATATAGAATTATTTATCTGAAACTTTTCTGTCTTGAAATTGCTTCATTCTTGGAAAAGCACTGACACAGGAGACTCCTTCCATAAAATGTTAAATAAACATCTCTTTGCTATATTAATGATCTTATAATTGTATTTATTTATTCAATGTCTTTAGACTTTCGGTTTGTTTAATTTGTCCGTCATTAATTTTAAATTATTTAGATTGTCCTCCAGACAAGTTCCTGTCAATGAGCTGTTGTTGCTATGATAATAGTTCTGTGCTATAATGTATTACATAATATTTGTATAAGGAATAAGTTTCAATGTTAGTACAGAGGCTTAAAGTATAAGCATACTTAATTATTGTTTCTATAGAAACCTTGGTGTATAACTTCTTTAGGCATATCCTGATTCCGAAAGAGGAACCACAGAGGCTTTGATTACTGAACACAGACAGGGTTAACACACCGTGACTGCTCTGTCTCCCTTCCTCTCTCATTCCCTCTTCTCTCATTTCTAAGCCAGGCTGCTAAATCCCTCCTCTCTCTGTGAGCATTGTTCCGGATCCTGGCCTCTGCCTATCCGTAATCTGGGAAAAAGAAGGAGACTGAAGGAGAGAGGGAACGAGGGGATGTGTGGAGCAGAGCGGAGCGTGCAGAAGGAAGGGTGAAACCTTGACAAACTCCATGGTAACGCAACAGGAGAAGAAATCCCCAAACAATAAATTTAATTAGAGACGCTGGGTGTGGGCCAAAATCTCTTAATCATGATTTTATGAGAAAGAAAGAAAGAAAGAAAGAAAGAAAGAAAGAAAGAAAGAAAGAAAGAAAGAAAGAAAGAAAGAAAGAAAGAAAGAAAGAAAGAAAGAAAGAGAAACAGAGAGACAGAAAAAGACAGGCATAAGTTTTAGAAACAGAACATAGACAATGTCAGCCAAGAACAAGGGCCTAATATGATTTTACATGTTCACCAAATGTCCTGATTTCCATAAGACTGTAATTCTGAAGTTTGTGCATTCAAATAAGCTGCTGATGTTAGCTAATGAACTGGTCTGATCTATTTTTATCTTTCTCACATTTATCAGACACACTTATCCAGAGTGACTTAGATTTTATTTTAATTTACACAACCGAGCAATTGAGACTTAAGGACTTTGCTTAGGGGTCCAGCAATGGCAGCTAGGTGGACCTTGGATTCGACCTCATGTCCTTCCGATCAGTAAACCAATACCTTAGCTGAGATACCACTCACTACATAGAATCTCCTGATTATGGGCCTTATTTACTTATCAGTCATTTTTAATCAGTATAAACAAATTAATTATTTAATTTCTGTCAGTCGTATATAAAATTAATCAACACACTATTGGCTTTCATTATCAGGATTTTTTGGACCTTTGCTATGAATATACTGTCCCTAGTAGACAGTAAAAACAGAAATACTTATGAAACTAATACAAATACTTAAAGCACTGAGAGTCTATTTACATTTGAGCAATTAATGATCACTGTGGAGTGTCCCATGGCAATGAAATACAATGCTGAACTTCTATTGTTACCTCTGGTAAAATAATTAACATTAGCCTTTATTGATATTTCTGCCAACCTTTTTGGCCAAAACATAATATTCATATTTTCATTTTTATCTGTTCATTCTGAATAATGGATTAATGTTTAGATTTGGTTACATCCCTCGTGTACTGTATCTTTGAATTCTGTATATCTGCCTGGGTTTGTTTAGGTTGTATAATGTTCAGAGAAACACAGCTGATAGAAGTACAGTTTATTATGTGCAGCATATAGAGCCAGCTATGGTGTTAGTCCTGTGAGCTGTGGATCAGCGGGGTGAATTAGTGCTGAGTAAGGCAGGAACTCATCCCAGAGGTCTCTCTAGTGCCTGAGGCAGGAGGCTGGTGTTTGTTTTGAATCCCAATGCACACATACAGGTTACAAACCTCAGAGAGCTTGTGTAAAATCAATTCATGGATCAGAGCAACAGGTCACACAGACACCCAAGAAACAGAGATCAGGGGTCAATGGTCAGGGGGTTAGGGGTGTTTATGGATTTCTGCAGTTCTCATATGGATCTCTGCCAATAAGGTGTTACAGAAGAATAATAAAACTGATAAATTAGAACGTACACCACACCTTAGACATATACACTGCACCCAACCCATGACACACATGCAGTTTTGGCTGAAATAATTATGACTAAAAAAAGGCACTATACTTTCACGTAGAAATGCAAGAATGTCTCCATTAGAGGTTTGTTTTTTTTTTCAACAGGATTAAATATGCACTGATTTATTGTTAAAGGTCTATATTTATGTTTGGACTTTATGCTTTTAGAGGAGAAGTCTCCATGTTGAAGTTAGCTCATATTAGGTTTGAGGTCACTGGAAATCCACAGATAATAAACTCTGTAGGCTTTTTTCATCCCTGCCAAGTGGGATTTTTTTTTTTATCTCAGCTTGTCTTTACTTGTGATCTCAGAATGCTATTCACTAAAGAACACTGCAGAAAGTGTGTGTGTGTGTGTGTGTGTGTGTGTGTGTGTGTGTGTGTGTGTGTGTGTGTGTGTGTGTGTGTGTGTGTGTGTGTGTGTGTGTGTGTGTGTGTGTGTCAGAGAGAGAGAGAGAGAGAGAGAGAGAGAGAGAGTGGGGGGGGGGTGTTTTTTCCAATACCTGTGGTTTTCCTAAACTGAAAACATTTAGTTAGAACAATGGAGAGGGTGAGGGACAATAACCAAGTTTGACAGTAACAGATATGCATGAAGTCACTGCTTTATAGACACCATCCCGGCCTCTCTATTTTCTCACTTTTACAGCTGCAGGGTCTCTTGTGAGAAAGACATGGAGACAAATAAATGAAAATGAGAGTGAGAGAGAAAAACCTATGTCCAATTGTAGCCAAACTGAGAGATTAAAGTCTTTTGAACACATGGAAACCAACCCCAAATTTTGGACACTTGTGTTTTTTCCTTTTCCATAAGGTCACACGGTTATCACAGTTGCAGGAAATTACACAACTCTTCCCCGAGGCACTGTTGTGTTTAGAAATTCGTCAATATTGTTAACACCATAGGAGAAAACATTAATGGTTTTAGATAGGATAGTGAGAGTAGAGCACTTTCTATTTTCCTGTACATTCTCAAAGTTTTAATCCAAAATATAAAGTGAAAGTTTTAAGAGAAAATCTTTAAAAGAAAAAAGTTTTCATGTTTAACATCATGTAAATTAGTTTTGACTGTGATTATGTTAACGCAAAATACATACTCAATATAACCGTATAATAAACTTTTACAATAGTACAATGTTACCAATCCTCCTAATGTAGTAACTCTATATTTTAGAGTTTTTCAGCTCTTACACTCATATTTTTATTTCTTTATAAAGGTGTTATTAATGAGCTGATGAGTTGAATGTGATTTACAGTAAACATGTCCATATTATTCTAATTTAAGTTTGTACCTGAGACTTTATTCCTTAATACTTAGTACTTAATTCCTATAAAAGAAATAAAATAATAAACCAATTATAATACAAATAGTCTACATTCACCTTATTTGATAAAGGTCATTTTTAAATAGGTCTCGATTGACTTTTTAATTCAACTGTAATGAGTGTCACATTTATAATGTTTAATTACAGTATTAATAATATGAGATGTAAACATGAACAGTTGTAGGTGAATCTGATGGAAACACAGCAGCTCATCATTCTACTTGTCCATATTATATTAAATATAGCAACTTTTGCAAATGAAGAAAAAAAAAGTTGCTAAAGGGTGTAATTTTAAACATGTTGGATTGAACTGATCAACTTTAGTTAATTTTAAGAGTCTATCCTGTCTAAGATGTTACACTTGTGACCAGGAATAAAACTTACAATAAAATATTTACACAGTGAATAGATTTGAAATGCATAGAGTTTGTAAAGAGGACTGAAACTAGGGAATACATTGCTTAAGCTGTATAGACTGTAATAGACTTTTTTAGAGTACAGTTTAACTCTACTTCTCTGAGTGGTGAATCAAACGTACATCGACTCTCGCATGATTCGGCTCAGTCATAGCGTAACAGTATGTTCAAAAGAGTCGGATCAGTAAAGTGAATCGGATCGCTTGTGACTAGCAAAAGGCTCCGATTTTAGAGATCAGTCTTCAGTGGTGATTGCGAACCTGGAGTTGAATGTTCGCTAACGGGAGTTATCTTTTAGCTCATCTGAAATGCGTTCGCTCTTTTTTCTGGTCTAAAAAAAAACTCCAAACACTTAAAATACCGACAAAAATCACCGGTTCTTCAGTTCGGTTCGTCAGCGCGAGCGCTTCTCTGCTGGGCTACGAGCCGACACTTCTTCCGACACTCGCGGTTCATCAGGCGACTCAGCGTGGGTCAGGAGGCTCAGTGTGAACCTGCAGAGTCTCCAGCGGTTTCTTTAAGGGTTTTCTGATTTGCGCTTTATTTTGCCAGCACCAAAGTGGGGCTGCATGAAGACTGCATGAGGAGAATGGACATGACTGTAACACTGCTGCTGCTGCTTGGTGAGTCCTTATTCATGCTTTCTGTGTTACTCTCACAGGGAGCTTATGTATCATAATAATTCTATCACACTGAATTCTATAATAATTCTATCTATAATCATTTATTTCTATAATACTTCCATTGGATACTTCCCAAAATGTGCACAGTGTGCATGCATACATTAAATGAACACATGTGAGTGTGAAATTTCTTGCTTGGGTGTGTATTTAACTGTCCTGATTAAACCTTTTATCATATTTGATCACATATCCATCAGATATAAGGTGCAGCATGTTTTATCCACCCACAGGAGATTTAAACATCATTATTCTCGATATTTTCATTAAGAATTATGTTATAATCAGGCCTCAGGGTTTTTTTTTTTTTTATTTCATTTCACATGTCACATCCATAACCCTGATTTTACCATAACAACAAACAACTGTTGGCTGTTTCTCATCATCCTCAAATCCAGTATTAGTTTCTTCACAGCTCACAGTTTTTTTTTTCTTAAAATGTGCCACCTTGTCACCTGTATCTCATTAATATGTAAAGCAAAATCTTAATTTATAAAATGCATTATAAGATATACAAACAGTCTCATGGGTTATGCAGCCTATATAGACAACACTTAAAGCATAACGTTAATGTTTCATGAGCTTCAGTCATTTGTTCATTATTATTTGTACACTTTCATGATATTGATCCAAAAGAGATCCTAGTTTTATTCATATCACACTTAGCACATCAAAATATCTATCTCGATTCATATCTGCAAATATGTTCAGTTTGAATTGGCAGCTTTTCAAAATGTAGTCACCTGTTGATTGGAAAAATAAAAATATCGGTCTGTCATTTGGCAGAAAAAAAAAAAAAAACATTCGTTTTGATTGTGTTCCAAATGGTGTCCTGAGTCGTGCGTTCCTTCTCGCACTATGGTGATATTGAGGTGTGTTTAGGTATCTTGATAAAATCAGCTAATTGCATTTTGTAGTTCTTTCTAAAATTGCTAAACAAAAAATAGGTAACTTCACACTTTCTAATGCTTATTGGCGGCAAGTTAAACGAACTGCAAAAGACACTTTATGGGTAATTTAATGAAAACATCTCTTTCACTGTTGTTGGATTTAATGCGGCAGCATCAGCTTTGCTTTGTACTTAACAACTCGTCTGCACTTATTAAGCTTTGATAATCGCAGCAGGTTTTGGGCCATGTACTGTAACTGCTGTTGGGTCTGCTTCAACATGGTTAGTAATGGCACACAGAGGGCGCTCAAGAACACCTTCAGGTCCTGGAGTCAACTCCTATCCTGATATTTTAGTATTTTATCAGCTCCCAGCACACCTGATTCAGTTCATCAGATAATTACCAGCACTTACTGAGTTGACATGGGCAGGGAAAACACCACATGTTCTGGACAGTGGGGGGTTGCCTACTGCATAGACGGCCTGCAGCTCTCATTTGTAAGAGCAAAGGTTCTGTACTATAGAGGTTCTACAGGGAGATTATGTTTAAATCATTTGTTCTCAGAGGAAGAAAAAGCAATAAAGCGTTCTCCCTGGGGCTCTTGGGTTAGACGACGGTCATCCTGGAGTTGAAGGCTACGCTTTAGCTCTCTGTGATGCTGGTCTGGCATGGATGGGAAAGACGGATTACTGCAATGCCTTTGACCCGTTCCATCTGCTAGAAATGACAGCCAGAGGACAACCATTCAGCTCTCACTACAAATGGGGCCCAGAGATTTAAAAAAAATGCGATATTTTCAAATCCACTTAACTCTCGAGTGTGTTTAAAGGAATCTAACTTTCAATTAAGTGGCATGTTAGTGCAGCCTTTTCTTGCACCCGTAAAACTGCCGATGTCAGGCTGGATTAAAGCATATTGTAAATTTATTGAGGGGGTGGGACATCAGGATAAGGATGAAGAGACCAAAGGAGGAGCTTAGAGATGAGATGGAACATAAAGCCGCTTTCCTGCACACTGACGCTAAAGCTGTGATATAGACTAATATACAAGATAATGTGGTTAGAAAATCACAATAAAAAGTATAAAGCAACATTAATCATGTATAGAAACGATTAAAATTCAGTCCAGATGTGATTAAACACGAAGCATGGCAGATGGATAATATGCACAACTGAGTATGAGGCAATAATCTAATACACATACTTACATCCTGTGCACATTAAGGCCTTTTTCCTTTTTTATGCATCTAACAGAGTTCCTGTGGATACATAAAAATTGTGTATATCACCTGTATCGACACACGACTAATAAAAGGTGTTCTCAGAGACAGGTTGTCCCTCAGTTATAAAGAGAGACAGACATGGTAAAGTGCATAAGGAGAGATGCAGCATATCACAGAAATCCTGGATATCCCTCACCAGTTCTGCTTGACTCTGAAGCTCGTCCGTCCGTTTGTCAGCCGTCCCAGTACCGTTAGCTCACAGATGGGATCTGTCCAACTGGAAATGTTCTTGGTGGTTAAAGCATGGGGAACTGAGTGGGTGCTTTGAATTAGAGCTTGGGAAAAAGTGGTTATGGGCCTCAGGCTGGGGTAGAAGGGGCTATTTGGCTTCCATGCATGGAGGTTTGACAATTAAACCTCATATGAAGGATTTTAAAAAGCAGATTTGTTAAGCAAAAGCAGAAAAGCAGGCAGCATCAGGCACTATCACAGATATACTAGTAACATTGAAGAATACAGTAGACAAAGACTGGCAGCATAGTCGTGCATGGGAATTATAATGAGTTCATGTCGAGTCGTGAACTCTCTGTACCCAGGCTGCAGGACGCCAGTAGATCGTAAATACCCTCTGTGGGTCATGGGACATAAATACGCTTCATGCTTCAGTGACACTGAATACTTATACTGTATGTTTTGGCATCATGTATGCTTTCAAAATGCTGGCGATCTTATATGAGGATGATCCTATTTATTCCAAAGTATCATCACTGTACTGGCTTTATTCTGTCTATGAAGCTTCATGCAGTATCAAATCTACTGTCATCTCTCTAGGTCTCTCTGTCTTCTGTCTTTCTAGTTAGCTGGGTTCGAATTTCTGACAATTCCATGGATAGAAACAATGTTTACAACAGACTTATTAACATGTGGATCAATAGCAGCAAGGTTTTCTGTTAAAATGCTTTCAATACAAAATCCCAGGCCTTCCTTTAAAAAAAAAACTGAAGTTGTGCAACTATATGACAAGGCTAGGGTGCTAACGTGCCGTTAGAGATTTTCCCAACAGCAGACATGTCAGGTTGCCTTTTCATGTTATCGCAGTGTGTTTACATAATAGAAGCCTTCCGGGTTTTGCCGTAGCCAACTTCTCTACAGAGGTTTCAGATATCACAGTTTTGAATTATTTACTTGGCAGGCTTTATGAGTGGGAGTCGGTGCAGGTGCAAATGGAGCCGGTATGTCCCCAGGGTGCAGAGAGACAGACGGACGGACAGACAGATAGGAGGATGCACTATAGAACACTTACATGAGACATGAATGAGTTTTTCATGGGACTTATTGGTCAGTTGGGTCAAGATTCTCATTACACTTTTGCTTTTACAGCCTTCAGATAACTTGGGAAAAATTACTGTTAATTTTTCCTCACCGGTCAAAATGCTGCTCATTAGCTTTGAAAAAACTTTATTATAATTTCGAATAGCCAACATCTAATTTGTGGGCACGGTGGCTTAGTGGTTAGCACGTTTGCCTCACACCTCCAGGGTTGGGGGTTCGATTTCTGTGTGGAGTTTGCATGTTCTCCCCATGCCTCGGGGGTTTCCTCCAGGTACTCCGGTTTCCTCCCCCGGTCCAAAGACATGCAAGGTAGGTTGATTGGCATCTCTGGAAAATTGTCCGTAGTGTGTGGTTGTGTAAGTGAATGAGAGTGTGTGTGCCCTGCGATGGGTTGGCGCTCCGTCCAGGGTGTATCCTGCCTTGATGCCCGATGACGCCTGAGATAGGCACGGGCTCCCCGTGACCCGAGGTAGTTTGGATAAGCGGTAGAAAATGAATGAATGAATAATTTCAAAATCTGTTATGTTGAAAAATGAAAAGTTCTTAGACAATAATTTATCTGATGTGATGTACCTGATAATGAAAGGAGATGATGAGGCAGTGCTCACTGCGGCCTCAGATTCCTGTCCGTGGCTGACTGGAGTGGACCTGATGTGGTCTTCCTCTTTGGTAGCTTATCTATCTTAAGTTTTAACATGTGAAAGTGACGTGACGTACAGCTAAGTACGGTAACCCATACTCAGAATGTGTTCTCTGCATTTAACCCATCCAAAGTGCACACACAGCAGTGAACACACACACACCGTGAACACACACCCGGAGCAGTGGGCATCCATTTATGGGTCGGTGCCTTGCTCAAGGGCACATCAGTCTTGGCCGGCTCGAGGCTCGAACCCACAACCTTTGGGTTAGGAGTCAAACTCTCTAACCATTAGGATTTTTTTGAGTCACCCTTCCGATCAGCTCAGTTTTTTCTCTCATGATGTCTCTCATAAGTGCATACATCCTCAGGACTACTCCTGACTGTGTTTTTTGTTTTTCGCACTATTTTGTGTGAACTCTCACAAAAAAGTGTTGTGCATATAAATCACTCTGAAGTAAGTGTCAATTATCAATCATCACATCAGTAGCTCTCAATGAATAATTAGTGCTTTAATTTATACCCCTAAACAGTGTGTGATATGCTTGTGTGTTCAGCAGGATGGACAGTGGGCTCATCTCTGTATGTCTCGGATGGTCGATCACCTCGTTTGGCTCTGGAGAAGAGCTTGAGCTGGCCACCTAAAGACACGCAGTGTCAGCACATGCTAAAGCGTCTCCATAATGGAGCTCGTGTTACCGTGCAGATGCCCCCCAACATAGAAGGCCACTGGGTCTCCACCAGGTAAGTGTGTGACCTGAGGTCAGGTTTGCTGCTGAACTGTGATCGTGAATCGCACTGAATATAAAAATACAGACTTAACATCATACAGGAAATGAAGAAAATGATGGATTATTCAGGGAATATATTTACCAATTTGTCTTTCATGGTCTGTTTAGAGCATTACAATTTTATGGGACAATGTGTTATAGACTTGAGCATTGAGTAACTCGTTTCACTTGGTGTTTTAGCTCTATTGTTTGCTTCTTCTGGGGAAATAAATTTAAAACAAATTTGAGGCAAAACACTACAGGTAATAAAGACAATTTTGTTCATGCTAATCAATTATATTTATATATAGCATTTTATATATATACATATAACTAGAGTGGAAACACAACAAAAAAACGATTTTAATAATGAATAAAAAACAAACAAATAAACAAATACCAAAAACAAAAATCCCAGTTTCTAGATGATGCGTTTTCAGGAGAATGATACTACAGAAAGTTTTCCATAAAATATAAATTACCAAGTAATTTATTCATATAATTAAATATTTAAATATTTATTTCAATATTTTACTTGCTATTTTCTTGGTGAAATAATAATTCAACCATTTTTCCACAAACACCTTTAAAAGTTGTCACGACAGTTCTTTTTTTTTTTTCCACATCGTTAATTATTTAACATTACATTACATTTTGAAAGATGTAATAAATAAATAAATAAATAAATAAATAAATAAGCAATACATTACAGCTTTCATGACTTATATTTGATAGAAAACGAATGTTTGTACACTTATTTCTATCCTCTTTTCTGTTTTCCTGTCTTTCTTCCTTTTCCCTCCACACCTTGCTTCCGCCCTTCATTTTCTGTTTGCTGTGGCAGCTGTGAGGTACGTCCTGGCCCAGAGTTCATCACCCGCTTCTACCACTTCCAGCACAACCACACCTTTCAGGCCCACCAGTTCTACTACGCTGACAACCAGTGCACAGTGCCCACCTACACACTGGTGTTTCAGGGCCGTGTGCACATGCGCCAGGCCTCGTGGGTCATTCGCGGTGGCACAGAGGCTGATTACCACATCCATGACATACAGGTGAGACAGCTCAATGGTAAACCATGACAAGGAAAGCTGTACCAACATTAATGTATGCAATAAGCTATCAGCATTTAATGTTATTTAAAAACATGTTTTCCCTGTGTTTTGGGGGTTTCATACTTCAGTCCAAAGACATGCTTTTTTAAGATGATTGGCATTTCAAAATTGTCCGCAGTATGGAATTGAGTGTAAGTGTGTGTGATTGTGCACTGCCTTGTGCCCCAAGTCCCTAGGGATATACACCAGGTTCTCCACAAACCACAACAGAATCTGGATGGTTAGATGGATTTATGTGTAATGCGCCAAGCCTTGTACTAGCCTCATTGGCCGATTAGCAAAGCAAGCTAAGCATGCTAGCTACAGTACATACATTCACCAGACGCACAAATCATGTCTCCTAATTCTCCTGTCATGCATGACCTCTCATTAAATGTCATGTATGACAGGAGAATGTAAAATCATATAAGTCAAATATGCACTGGGTCACACATCTTGCACAATAGCCGAGTTCTATTAGGGTGCTGGTCTATTCACACTCCATCCCTTCTTTACTACACTCATGGATTTACTCTATAAGGTGGAAAATAATATTTTGTAGGAATGAAAATTATGTAGGAATAAAAAAAGAAAATTTTATTTAAAGTTATTTCCACTCACTGTCATGGTTTCATTCCAATCTTGAAGACTATTATGGATATTGATTGCGAACTGTGATTAAATTTGAACCTGGTCTCCGTCAGCAGTGTGGTTTATTGTGATGTATATGGGATACTGCGAGACTGTATTCATAACGTTCTACCTGAAACCCAGGTGGTGTGGCACTCTATGGACACAGCCAAGGAGCTGAGCAGGCGTCTGTTACAGAGCTGCGAGGAAACCAAAGGCACCTCCTTGGAGCTGAACAAAAGTTATGAGCTCTGTAGTGAGGAAGGAAGCTGCAACTGCACTCATGATATGACTTTCGCCATGCCTGAGCTGCAGCTGCTGCGGGTCGAGAAGCAATACCTGAACAGGAACGTGGAGCAGCCCGTGGAGGAGCTCTTCCTAGGTGATATTGATACTGAGCCGCACCGGAGGATAAGCCACAGGCCCTCGAGCTATCAGCCGCCGCTGCAGAACGTCAAGGTCAGTGTTTGTGCAGACGTCTGCTTTAATGAACTTTTCCATATGTACATTTAAAGATTGCTGGAGGGCGGTTTAAGAACTTCTGTACTGACTCTACCTGAGTTGAGGAATACGTGAAATGATTTTAATATTGCAAATCAGATTGAAATCATGAGTGAAAGTGAAACATTTGGTTTCTCCAGCTGTTAAGGCAGAAATTGGACGGACCGATTATCATTTTGTCAATTAACTTTACATGTATGTATATAGTAAGGAAGGAAGGAAGTCACAAATTCAGCTCTATTCGGGGGGTGTTTTCTTTCTTCTTCTTTTAAGCATAATTACATCAACCACTTCAGACTTGTTTACCTCAATAAAATGGACCCGTTTTAAGATCAAAGTCCTCAATAAAACTGTTTTTTTTTTTTTTGCTCACCACACTTTGGCACTGCGATGTCAAATACTCAAAATAAATCGACAGTGAAATTGCCCCGATTTGAGCTTTGATGAACATTTCAGTCTGTTTACACTTTGGCTCATACTCTAGTCCTTCACAATCACTCACATTGTCTGTCTCTTTATCCCTTTAGACAAGCGTGTGCATTTCTGTCCAGCAATTGTCTCATTTGGATACATGTCATTGAGCAGGTCACATCGTACTGTAGCTGGGCGTTAAAACAGCTGTCTAAATAAACCAAGCCTTGTTTTAGATGAATTAACGTTTTACAGATCATCATAGGGTCAACGTTTTACTGAACAGGGTGGAACCGTGATGTCCAACGAGGAGCTTTGCAGTGTTAAGCTCTTCCAAGCAAGGACACGAACGGTGAACCCAATCCCATCTCCTGGAAATCAACATGTGGTATTTGTAGAATTCTCGTGGCTGTATGAATTATTCCAGCAAACACATTCCAGGTCTGATTTCATGCATGCCTGAGGCAGTTCTCTGTTTCTCAGCCATCTCTCTCTCCCTCTGTCTTTGTCCACAATGCAAAAATAAGAGCAGCATTCAAGACTGGCCTTTGAGTTTATGGAATATAACGCCTTTCAAGTGTTTTATATGGAATGCTTCAGAAACACAGCAAAGATCACCACAAACGAGCTGGCTGGCCTTGGACACATGAACTGTACAGTATAAATTAAAAATATACACATATATGTGGAAAACGTTCCCAGTTTTCCAAAAGCTCATAACTTTTGGTGTCTGGTATAATTTCAGATTAAATGAGACAGAAAGGCCGTCTTACAGAAACGATGTCCACATAAATGTGTGCTGTTAAAAAAACGGTTTTGCACAATCCAGCCACATCGAATTCCAAACAAGAGTCGCTCTAACGACTGAGCCACAGGGGGGAAAAAAAACAACAACCGAAAATGAGCTTCGAAGCATGTGGCATCATTTTCATTCTAATCAAGCCTAACGATTTGGTCTCCACTTGGATGCGTTGTGACCACATCAGCCAAATATGGCAGAACCACGAATAAAAGATTTAATTAACAACTCTGCCATGCACGGGAGGAGGGTTCCTTCCTTTTTTTTTTTTTTTTTTTTTAGATGTTTTATTGCCGTAATGACAATTCCAGCCATAAATCACAAATAGCAGCTCGTGCCCAGGTCCGGATCTGTTTTCAGAGGATTCGAGAGTGCCACTCTGTTCGTTTGTGGTTAGTGGGTGGATCAGAGCTACATGGGCAGAGGCCAGCAGCAGTCACAACTGTTTTCTTCTTGTTTCCCATTCCTCTGCCACTGCTTTCCATTGTCCCTTCCCAAACCAGTTCGAGCCGGTCTGTTAGGACTGTCGATTGATAATTGATTGGCACAACTGGGTAAGTCAGCACACAAATTAGATGTTGGCGTTATCATGTTTTAATGGTGCAGAAAGCAATGCGAAAGGAAAATACACATCGTTTTTCTTATGTGGTGTGTTTAACTAAGGCAATCACAACTTCCAAATGACTTTGGATCGTTTTGGCTAGATGAAAGAAAAACTGGAGCCAGGCGGAGTGAGAGAGGAAGAGAGACTGAGACATGCTGTCAGATGTGTTGCATTTCTAAGCCTGAGGTTAGCCAGAAGAGCAGGGATTCATCAACTGAAATCTTCATCAGCAGGATGGGGTGAACACATCTTGTCCACACATGCAGTCTGTCTTTTCTTTTCTTTTCTTTCTGTTGTTTCCTGTGTTGTAGTCTCTACCCGAGTAAAGACGCCTTATTCTAGCACATCATTAAACATTTTGGTTTGCACGCTGAAGTAGATAAAAACCGGAGGAAGGAAAATATGCCCACTGTTTCCCGCTATTCCATTCCATAAAATAAAATAAAATAATACTAAAAACAGGAAAGACATGCCTAGCTCTGCAGGTATCTAAAAAGTCCAAACAGTTTTTCTTTTCCCAGACAGAACATATAATCCTTTGGACACACAATGGTTTTGGTCTGTTAGACGCTGCAGCTTGCTTAAGTATTTGAGCAAAAACTGACGATCCTGTTTCATAGCCCCTCTTTGCTAGTAAAGACTAAACATGTGGCTGGTTTCGTTTGACCTCAACTTTGACACACACTGTTTCATATTCCTCAAAAAAAGCATGAGCTTCTTGTGTTTTTCATGTAATCTCTATCCACCACATTTTAATCATGAAACCCGGACTAGAATTTGAACATTTCCATATATTGCGAAAACAACCGATAATCCGTTTGAATTAAACGCGCTTTTAAAAGACGTCTAAAGGGCCGATGATTATTCCACTGATGTTTTCTTAGAGGTGGAAACTCTCACACTACAGTCATAGCATTTGCAAATATTTAATTTATTCCTATGTCAATACAGGAGCCAACTTGAATATTTTTTTTCTTTTAAAAACTGATAAAGTAGATGTCAGGGCAAACAACAGTAAAATGCCATAAAAACCAATTCACTCAGGGGGGGAAAAGAGCTGAGACGTTAAAGACACACTTTTGTTTTTAAATTTGTTTTGCAGTGGTGAAATTTGACCTATTTTCAGCCAGTATTGTAAAACAACAAGTGGGTCTGGTATCTTTTGTTTTTATTAGTAATTAGTGATATGCCTTGCTTTTGTTGTTGTTGTTGTTGTTAATTGGTTGAAAAAAAAAATAGCCCACCATCCACCATTTTCGTAAAAATCTTTGGATTTTCTTGTTCAAAATATTGAACTTGAATTTCATGAATTAAGCTCTAAATCTGGGACTATGGTTTTTTTTTAAAGAACATGAATTTGTGTACAACGAAAAAATGTAACCTGTACGTAAAACTAGCAAATAACGTGTCTCTCATGTCCCTCTAAACCCAGCTGTAGACTTTTATTGGTTCAGTGTTGGACACTGTCCCTGGTGGTTATCTGGAGTTTATAAAAACAGTTTTATCAGTAACTAGTGTTGTGATTAAATGGGATTTAGATTCTTTTTCTCACACAATTAAGTCTACATTCTTGTGTGAGATAATCCCCCATATGGCCTGCATTCACAATATGTGAAAAAGTGTTCAGCTTCTTCAAAGTTAGCTATTAAAAACAACTGAGCAAAAGTATACAATACTTTTAAGAGGAAAAAATATACTTTTGCTCGCATCCTATACTGAGCCTTCTTGTTTGGGTAGAACAAGAAATCCAATACAAAGGATAAATACAAGGGACGATACGACTAATGCTACCACACAAGGGTGCTGGCAAGCGAATAGGGAATAATTACATGTTCACAGAAGATGTCTTTTAAAGGTAGCGATGGATTCTGCTGCTAAGTTCATTCCATCATTAAGGGGCATCCGTTTTTTGAAAGTTCTGGAAAAGGACCTCATGCCTCTTTGAGTAGGTACTACCAGACATCAGTTGTTAACCAATCACATAAGGGAGGGAGCATAAACCTCAAGAAGTGTGTTGAGGTGGGTGGGGGGTTGCTGTTCCTTTCAAACCACTTAATGCCTTTTAATCAATGGATACTATTGGTAGCATGCTCAAAAGAACCCATTTCTAGCGGTGACATTTATCTCAGTTCTGATCTCTCTTTCCTCACCTTCTTACCTTAAGAGTCATGAGCAGAACTGCATCGCGTGTCGGCTCATCTCACACTCGGACGAGTTCCACCCTCCGATCCTGCCGCCACAGCCCGAGCTCGCTGTAGACCTCTATGGCCAATGGGTTTCCCAGCGGTGCGAAGTTCGCCCAGACGCACTCTTCCTCACAAGACATTTCTTCTTCCACGATAACAACAACACATGGGAGGGTCATTACTACCACTACTCAGATCCCATCTGCAAGCACCCAACTTTCAGCATCTTTGCCAGGGGGAGGTACAGCCACGGTGTCCGCTCCACACAAGTCATGGGTGGAACCGAGTTTGTCTTTAAGGGTAAGTGTGGCTAAATTCTGTCAGCTGGTGAACTGTGAGGCTGGGTAGTGCCACTGCAAGCACATCAAGTCTAATTGTTTTTTGATCAGATGCAGGGATTTTAGGGGATGATTTCAAAAGCTCAGGGTAGTCAGGATACCCTATGGAACTAAAATGATCTAGTGTGGGGGACCAAACTATTGATACTTCCAAAGGAATTCAATCCAGACATGAGTGTAAAATGAAATATGGAAAATATTATCTAACTCTGTCTTTCTGGTTGTAGTGACCCACATGCGGGTGGTACCGATGGACCCAGGCACTACATCTCTCCTGAACATTTTTAATGGGAATGAATGTGGTGCTCAAGGCTCATGGCAGATCGGAGTGGAGCAGGACGTGACACAGACCAATGGCTGCAAGGCGCTGGGAATCCGCCTTCCACACACCGAGTTTGAGCTCTTTCGAATGGAACAGGACCCTCACGGTCGCTACCTGCTCTACAATGGCCAGCGGCCCAGCGATGGCTCCAGTCCTAACCAGCCTGACAAACGTGCCACCTCCTACCAGACGCCTCTGGTGCAGTGTTCAGTCAACAGCCAGAAGTCACAGGTCAATCTTAGTCACCATACAAAACTGCACCAAAGGTTGAATAACAGCGGTCGCCCAGCTCACCAAAGCTACCTGATGGAAACTGTGGTCATTGTTGGATTTAACATGCTGATTATGTACTTCTTTGGTTGAAATGAACCACTCCAGAAGCTAAACTGATGTTTCTGTACATCTTTGTACATATCCACACAAGGAGGATCAGAGATATCTAAGAACACACTCTGGCTATCTGGGAACAAGTTGACTTGACGTCTGGTTTCTGGGATACAGTTGGAATAAATGGAGATGGAGAAGCATGTGGAGAGGCAGAATGTACTGAACAGACTGCAAAGAACTGAAATTGCTGCACCACAGTAACTGCACTTTAAAAAAAAAAAATCCAAGCATAACTGGGAACTTTTACAGTTCCAATTTGTTTTTAAAAAAAGATAATTCTTGTTATTAGCTTCATCAAAGAGGGTTTCCTGTTTATTCTCTCAACCTTTACTGTAGATGTTTATGCTAAGAAAGAGATATTTTTCTATGGTATGATGTGTGTGTGTGTGTGTGTGTGTGTGCAAGAGCATTCGAAATGTCAAAATGAACCAATTCAGGGTCGTGTCGCTTGAAAGGGAACGACATTCTATCATATTATCGGTGATGAATTCTTACTGGACAGTAAAAAAAATTAACATTTGTTTAACATTTGAAACAGGAACGGGTAAAAGTGCGACACAATGTTCATGTTTAGTTTGGAGCAGAGTCGGAACAGGGCGGCTGACAGGGCCAGTTCTGATTTCCTGATGGTTCATGAGGTCTGCATGTGTGCCGAAAGCTATCATTTTTGCATACTGTATTGGGTTATGGCACGAAGAACATTCAATTGTGGCTTTGGATGTTCCACCAAAAACTGACATTCTTCCCTGCAGTTTGATCTTTTGAGGAAATAAAGCGGCAATATTAATTTCCCCCACTGGTATAACTCGTGTTTGCTGAAAAAGCAAGCGGAGTAAAATATGATCCTGTTTGAGACAAGATGTTATGAGGCATTTTAGATTTTTGTTTGTTTTGATACAGAGTACTATATTGTTACTAAAGCCTATGTAGCTCCTCAGCTGAACTACGTGCATCATTACCTGCAAGTGCCTTAAAAAGACATTGTCCTAATAACTGGATTGTAAGACTACAAATAAAATATTTAAATGGATTGTATGCCATTTATTTTGGTTTTTCCTTTTAATCTGTGGTAATAACAAATGTGCCTGTAGGTTGTCAGATTTATACTAGTCATTTTTCACTTTTTAACCCCCAAGTATAAACTGACTTTTTGTCGTACGCTAATCACAGGTATTGCCAAGAGTCGCTGTGATGAGGCAATAAAAGGTTAAACCATGATATGTGGCTGCAAGGTACTAGTTAGCAACCTAAAAAGACAGGGTCAGTGTCACAGATTGCTTTAGCATGTACGGTATATATACGAGTGTGTGTCCTTAAGGTCTTACACAAGGAGACTATGTATGATAGCCATCTGAAATTCTTCTGGAAACTTAAACATGATGGTTTAGATATACGTGTGTGTACGTGTGTGTACATATGTCTAGAAAAGGAGGACATGGATGACTCAGACAGAACACAAAGAGGGGTGAAAAACCCACAGCTGTACGAGTGGAGTTTTTTTCCCACTTTATTTCTTTAATGTTTAATAGCATTGGACAGGATAGGAGAGGTGTAGACTCGAACTTCAGTCAACATTTGCCTCAAGTAGTGATAAATGTTTTGTATTGAGGGAAAATAAAGAACATTAATAATATTAATAATATGATAGAACAGTAATAAAAGTCTGCATCGGTATCATTAGGGACAGGAAAAAAAGACAAATGTACAAAAGGAGGCATCTTTGATCCCAGCCCAACTGTTGACGTTCCTGTGGAAATGGAGAGGCAGCGAAGGGTAGAAATATCTGCCGTCTTTCTGATGCTGCCGGGGGTGAAAAGGGTCACGAGGTCTTAAGTTTGTTTTGATTTGATTGAGGTTGTTTCCTTTTTTTAAAAAGGCTTAAAATTACATTCACAAGACACCTAAAATTCCATTGAACTTTTTAATAAAAATGAGGACGAGAGAGCGAGGAATGTGGTGGTGGTGATGGTGGTGATAAAGAGGACAAAAAGAGTCATAAACACATTTAGAATTTGGGTCTCTGAGAGGTCCTGTCTTTTTTTTTTTTCTGTGTGTGATGGTTTCATCACTCTCTCTTAAACCAATGCTGTGTTTTAAGCTTGTTTACGGAGTTACCTTCTATCTATATCAAAGAAAAATACAGTGTGGGAATAAAAAGAGACAGAGAGGAAAAGAGCTTCAAATCTGCTCCTTCTTTTTGTTCTCTCTTAGTCTCCACCATCTCTCCCTCTCTCTCTCTTTTTCCTCTCTCTTGTGTTGGACTGTGTGTGAGGCTGGGGACGGTATGATGCCGCACAGATGTGTGTTTCTGCCGCTGGCCCAGCTACCAATGATATGGCAAAGTCAACAGAAAGACAATCTCCTTTCATCCAGGCCATGAGAGCTCTCCCTCCCTCCCTCCCTCTCTCTCTCTCTCTTTCCCTCTCTCTGGAACCGGTTGATGGGCAGGCAAACACGTCAGACTCCCCTCACTCGTCCATCTACAGAATGAACTTGCCGAGGAAGAATCCGATGAAGATGGCTGCTATGACGACCAGGAGTGATGGGAGGGAGCTGGTGGCCACCTCCCGGCCAATCAAAGAGCTGGAGTTGGAGGTTGTGTTCTCGGGTCGCTGAGCTTTCCTCATTCTTAATCCATCATCCTGAGAAAGTAGGGTAAACGCAATACATGATTCAAACACGGCGCTCGACATCAGTGGTGATTTTTACTTCAGAGTGTCAGCTGACGATCTAAAGATTTGTCAAATGCTAGAATTATGGTAAAATACACATAACCGGCAAAAACCTTTTTCTCTTGACTGTCATACAGCCAAATATATTATGTACAACTCCATAATATTCCTGTCAGATTTTTGTTTTGTTTTTATCTCACAGCTACTATAATTTCACTTTCTTGTCTTCTTTGTAGTTAAACACCAAGCCACTTCCTGATTGGAGCTAAAACACTATACTGACTAATTCAAACAGACAGCGGTCAAATCGCATTGACATTTTAAACTGTTGTGAGCCTAGAAACCACTCAGATTTCAGACTGGCGTGAGTTCCAGTGGTCTCCAAGTGGTTGAAGATGAACTCCAATTCCAAGTAATGTTCGTTCATCCCGAGTCCAATTTCTGTTCACACAATTCAAACATTTTTAACTCCACCCCCTCACTGCTCTACTCTCTGTGCTAACGTTACCTTAAGCTGCCGGTTTTCCTCCTGCAGCTTGCTCATTTCCGACTGCAGTCGCTTGCACTCTTCGAGAACCTTCTTCGTCTCTGTGTCGTCCAGGGCAGCGCTCGCAGTTTTGGGTGCAGACAGTCCTTCCACCTTGGAGCAGGCCAACACGGGGGCAGCCTTATTCACAGCATCCACATCGTTCTGCCATCGCCATTAAAAGCTCAGAGTTAGACGTGTAAACGCAGTGAAAAGTCAAAGCAACAGGACTTGGGAGCAGCACTGGCACTAGTCTGCAGCTTGATCTGGGCCGTGGCCAGCAACGATAATTGTGACGACATCACACTAATGAAAAGGGGCTATTGTGGTTTGCTGCTTTGTTACAGACAACAATAATCAAACAGTCAGCCATTGACTCCTCATAAACTGTATGGTTTTTGTCTCCTTACTACTGACACATTGGAATGTGTTTTTGCACCACCTCTTGATTGGCCGATGTAAACCTTGACCTTTGACCTACCTTGCATCCCTGTGCCTGACCCTTACTCATGAGGGTCCTATTCGTGGTCTCAGAACTGGGTGCAGTCATGAAACCCTGCAGCTCACTCCTACCAATAAGACTACTGGGAGTTGGGGGAAAGGGTGGACGGGCTCCCAAATGGGTGAGGAACGTGGACCAGGTTGAGGTGGGTGTGGCAATGAGGTGAGGGGCAGTTGTGGTGCCCTGTCAGAGGCAGTATCTATCTGCAGGAACTGAGACTGATATTAAATACTGACAAGTACACTGTGTGTTTTTATTATTATTATTATTATTATTATTATTATTATTATTATTATTATTCCTTTTGGAATAATGAATTAGTTAAAATCCCATAAGACTGAAGGAATAAGAAAATTTTGTTCCTGTCACACTTTCTCTTAGATCTCCTGTTCCTTTCTTTCCATCTTTCTTTTTTTCCTTCCTATCCTTCCAGACCATCATATCCCATCATATATTTTGTACTTTTCCTCCCTGTTCAGTTCTTTTCATTCATTTTCCTCTTTTCCACTTTGCTTCCTTTTTTACCCATCACCTAATTATTTTCTCTTTCATACAACCCTCTTTATCTTTCTTTCCATGTTCTTTCATTCTTTTGATCCCTTTTTTCTGATCAGTTTTATATTTCCTTTCATTTCCTGTCGCATTTTTTTTTTTTTTTTGCTTCTTTGGGTTATTTCCCTTTCGCCCCACTCTTCCTCTTTCCAGCCTTTTATTCCCCTCTATTCCTTCCTTCCTCCTGTTTCATTCATCGATCTCTCATCCTTCCCTTTTGTTTCAACTTCTTCCCTTCTGTCCTATCCCCCCATTTCCATTCCTGTTTTTCTTTCCTTGCTCACTTCATCGTTCCCTTCTTTCCTTGCTCTATTTCCTTTTTCTCCATCCTTCTTTCACTGCCATTTTGTACATTTTCCATCCTCCTCTTCCTCGATTCCCCTTTTCTTCCTCCTGTCCTACAAATACTCATGTACTCACCATTTTATCGTTTTCAGAAGGCAGCTCAAACACACATCTCAGTTTGGAATCCATGAGCTCATCGGGTTTTGCGTCTTTCCACTGCAGGGTCGAAACACAGACATGCAATTCATCAGCCTTGACAAGCGAGCAGCTGCAACCTCATCCCGCACACATACACAAGCAGTCACAGTGAACCAGTTACACATCAGACACACCACATGTTTACACACATGCCAGCACACCTAGCTCAAACTGTGACCCACCCCCCAGACTAACAAGGAAGAAATACCACTGACTGGGTTTTTGGTTCAAGTCTAAGGCTAATCTGCAGCCAGGAAAACGTCCGACACGTTACAGTAGCGCAGGTGCAATGAAGGGCTGAATAAGTTCCAACACCCGCAGTTCTATTAAATCAGCTCGACTGTAGCGACGAGAAAGTCTTGATGCTTTTAGACTTTCTGTAAATCCCCCAGTGGAACTTTGGCTCAATAGCAAATGTTAAGACAATTTACCTTTCAGTAATTCTTCAATAACAGACATTAATATATTAAACTGCATATTTTCCCACTGCACTGTGCCCATGATCTGAGGCCTGCAAATTTGCCTGCAAATAAATCTGCCGACATGTTAGTTATGTTTTAAATAAGGCGATAAATTCGATCACGTCCGGATCGGTCTGATCTGAGCCTTGCTATTTTGAGCTTTTGTAACACAAGGCGAAAGAAATCTTGTATAATTTCTGTCTCCAGTACATTGCTACAGATGTAGATGCTACACAACAATAATTACTGAATTGTAATAGAGACAGTGGGGTTTTGGTTGATTTGTTCTGATTCTCAGCAGCATGCCAATAAAATTAAATATCAGCTCTTTGGTAAACTTTTAAGGATTGGTGTGTTCTCTGAAGCGCTAGTGGCTGTTTACTGCTAGCTTCTTGTGCTCGGTCACAGTCATGCGGTTGTGTGTGCTGTGTTCAAACAAGGAAATATATAACCTTATGTTCTATTGAGTCTATAGGGTCTGGATCCTATAATCTCGACCCTATAGACTCGATAGAACATAAGGTTATACCTCTATACGTTTCAGGTAACGTGTGCTAACAATACTGTGAGTTTACACGACACTAAAAAAAAAAAAATCTTGGCCAAATTGACTTGCTCTTGGTCTACAGCAGTCTGTGTGAGATCGGTAACGTCACGTGTGCTGCACATCAGATTGCGCGATTCAGATCCTGTCGTGATAGTCGTACAATGCAACATTGACATTCACACACACATTCCCGGATGTCTGCTGGGGCCTGTTTAGTCGACCGCCTTTGCTTGCGAATGTGCTAAATCGTATCAAGAGTCCGAAGATGTTAACTCGCGACCGAGGGATTCTTTCATGATTTGCAACAGATATATACGTGTAGGATTTACATGCATCAAGATGTAGAGTGTGAACCTCTGCTAGGTCTGAGTAATAAACAATTACATGGTGTTGTCTAGGATTTGTGGGTTTATTAGGGAGTGGCGTCAGGCTGTAATCCTGTGCTGCATTTAGCCGAACGCATGAAACGGTAAAAAGGGTCATGGGTGTGATTTATGTTCCTGTTGTCTGGGTATACACAGAAGCTTTAATGGCCAGATAAGATTGGTGTCATGGACAACACCTCAGATCCTGGGGATGTTTAATATCTGCATTGACGATGTATAATGCACCTCTGAGATGTTAAAACTAAATATTTTCACTCCCATCATCAAGTGATGAGGGGCAGGACGGCGTCTTATAAAACATGTGTTTTTGTACATTTATCCCTCTTTTTCACAAGGCATCATGGGACTCATCATGGCATATTTGTGATTAAAAAAAAAAAAGCACAAATGCTGCCCTCTACTGACTCAAAAGGAAGAATACAACACAAATCTCCACTTCACACTTACCATGGTCTCTGTGTCTGCGATGTTGGCCGGTGCGAAGATGGTTTGCACCATGAATTTGTGTTTACTTTTCTCATTGGGATCGTAGTCAAAAGGCTGTAACATTACTGTAAAATAAATAAATAAATAAAATCAGAAAAGGGGGGGGGGGGACAGATGAGAAATGTTTCAGAGCTAAACGGTTTAGACAGAGAACTCTGTATTCAAAAAACAAACCTCCACCTTTATACACACATTACAGTACATTTTACATCAGCTTTCCATGATCGCACATTTAATACTTCTACGTAAAGCAGTAACAAATAATTAATCGCTAATAAATCTGCTGCAGAAAGAATTAGTGCTTCAGTTTCGGTCAGAATTAAACTGCAACCATTTCAGTACAGAGGATTTCGTTCTGTGAGCTGCTTTAAATATATAAACCTCTGCAGAAATATAAGATGGTTCTTAAGCCGCACCGGGCCTTGTTTCCCGATGCTTGCGTGAAGCTGTGTGGATGTTTTTGTAGGCTAATTCAGACTAAAATTAAAATTTAAAAAAATGCTGATTTTCCTAGCCTTTGCACGTGCTTGCTAATAAATTCCCAAGTGCAGCTCGGCAACACTAAATCCTCTTTATTTTATAGGGTGCTTTTCTATTTTTTCAGCAGGATCAGGATCAAAAAATAATTAAGTCAAAATAAGTTCTCACATTTATTTTATATTTGGATCTCAATCGCAAAACTAAAAACTGTGACCTTATACGTATTAAATACACATGGACGACGGGGATATTTAATAACATCAAGACAAAGCAGCATAAAAAAAATTATAAGTATTTCAGAATAGGAAATGCGAGAGTTACTTGATTAATAAATGATGACGCTGAAGGTATTTTAGTCTCGCTTTAACTGGATTGCATCGGCCTTTTAAAAATTCCAATAACGGCAGCTGAAATATTAATAATTCCTTCTGAGGCAACATTTGAATGTAAACACATCTACACTTTGTCCTGCCCCTTAAAGTAACTGCTGGTTATAAATGTATAAAGTAAGATGAGGTGATTGACGACTGGTTTTAAGAGCTGGAAGTGCAGCTGACCTGAGATGGTGATGGAGGCGCCGGGGTCGATGGTGCCGCTGTTGGGTCGTACGCAGTACCGGCGTGGTGCTGTGGTCTTCACTTTGAAACACACTCTTTTGTCTGACGGGTTCGTCAGCTTCAGGTTAGCCGTGACGACATCTGTGAATGGACCTGAGGGAATAGGAGAACATTTTAGCAAGGTCCAGCTACTAACGGATGTCTGGCTACATCTGTTTGTCACCAGTCAGTCACATTTCCATCTCATTTTGACACACGCGCTCGTCCAGGGCGACTTCTAACATCTAAATAACTGTGCGGTTGAGGGTTAAGGCCACTGCTCGAGTACAAACAGTGCCTGCTTGATGGTCATGAGATTTACTCTAACAACCTTCTGATCAATAGCACAACAACATCTCAACCACCGAGCTTAGACTTCCAGCCATAACCGTTCCCTTTGTTCCCAATGCGTAACCATTAATGATTCATTCATAGCTATAAATAAAATATGGATTTAATTACGTGGTTACGTTTTGTTTCTTAACAGCGCTTCACATTACCGCTTTTGACTACACACTTGCACGACAAATAGACGAGATCCGGCGTACATTTATTTGAAGTCAGAACAAACCCAAGTATTCCTCTTTAAAAATGTTAGCGACTTTTTTTAAACCGTGCTGCTCCTTCACTAACGAGACAATAAGACGATAAACGAAGGAAGAAAAATTTGTTAACTTTTCATGGTCAGTTCTTCCGCTGTATTTTTAGAATATTCGAGCGATTCATGAAGCGGTTCACAAATTCCAGTCTGTTTAACATGACCTTAGAAGGTCTTACTTTCTGCAGGATGTTCAACACAAACACGGTCGAGTCACTCTGAGGAGGGAGGAGAAAAACAAAACACTGCACTTTTAGCTTGAACATACACAGTCCCTTGTGCTTTAACAGCTTGTAAATGAGTGTTACTCAGGTAATTACTTCACTATTGTGAAATCTCAATTTTGCGCTCATTCGGAGAACTCATGGCGTACTGGTAACAGCCTGACCGTCTCTTCACAGGCTGAAACTGCTGCTACTCACACCATCTAACTGAGAAATGTGGAAATAATGACTTGGAAAACCCCAGAGAGAAGTGTTCAGGTTGAATGTGTTTTCACTTCACTGATGGTGTTAGCCTGTTCCTAGCATTAATCTCTTACCTTGTCTTTACCCTTTTTTTTTTGTGGAGTTGTTCATTGCTAGTGAAGAATAAGTTTATGCAGTTTAAATAATGCATGGATACTCAAACCGATGAAGCATCTCAAAAAGGTAGAAATGTTGGGGTGTCACTACTAAGGTAATTCAAATAAACGCCACACTACTGATGACTTAATAGCATACATGTTAATAGCTAGCGGTTGACTGGTTGATCGTGGTGGCCATTTAGATCCTAGTTCTTATTTTGTGACCACAGATATTAGCTACACAACATTCGAAGCAGCTTGCAAGAATGACCTCAGATATTCCACAGTTTTTTTTGGTCCAGGATGCGTCGTATGGCAATTTAGCCAAAGCCATGTTTGCTTCAGGCGTGCTGAACATAATTACATTTGTGTCATAATTGTTAGTTTAAAAGAATCCTGTGCTTGCAATTTTACAAATTCAAGTAGTGAAGAGAAGGGGAAAAAAAATTGCCAAAAGAAATTCAAGTTGCATCACAAATTCCGACAAAAAAAAAAAAAAAATCGAGCATTATTGGCTGCAACAATTAAAATAATTAATAAATTCCACAAAATGGTGAGGAATTTATTTACCCAAGTATTTACAACTATTAAAAAATGGTAGGTCACTGTTGTAGATAAAAAAATATATCATAACAAGAACAGGTCAATGAAATGGATTAATGAATTATGTGGTAATGCCCCCTTTAAAAGTCTGCCCATTGCAATGCCATGGTAGTTTAGTGGTGAAGGAACTCATTATATGCTTTAACAAAAACTTGTCTAGCACAGATACGCTTATGTTATTAATCCATAATAAGTACACATAAAAATAAGACAAACATGGTTGGGAAAAAAAGCATCAATTTCAATGCTAGCTAACGTAACCTGGTAATTTATGACATGGCGGCTATTATTTGTCGATAGGGAATAAAGGAAAAGAATATTAGAGGTAGCAGGCTATGAAGACGGACCTGGCTGCCGTCGTGCATCCATTGTGTTTAATTTCCTGACATGTATAACTGTAGGGTAAGCAAACGTCCAAACTCAAGTGCTGATCGATAAAAATAAATTTTTAATAAACCTTTCAAGTCTAAAATGGTTAGATAAGAAGCAGAAGTGAAGATGAGTCCCATCATAAAGGACAGTAGTGAGTGAGTCAGCATGCCATGTTAAGTCATTAAAAGTGCTGATATAAAGACATAGATCTTCCATTTTGTAACAGATTACGACAGTCTGGTGAAAAGAAATTAAAAAAAAAAAAAGAAGTAGTAAGTTCTTAACCAGAACAATCAGTACTATTCTAGTTCCCTTAATACCAAACATGTCCAAAAGCTATGGACACCAAACCATTACATTCCAGATTGAATCTCTTTTGCTGTTACAATAAGCTCCAGTCTTCTGAGAAGCTTTTCCAGTGTGCTGGTTTATCAAGAGCATTTGACGGTCAGGTGAGAAGACCTGGGGTTAAGTCTGTTTTGATTCATCCCGAAGGTGTTCGGTGGGATTGTGGTCAGGGCCGTGTGTGGAACACTCAAGTTTTTCTACCTCAGCCTTAGCAAACCATGTCTTTTCATGGGCTCTGCTTTCTGCACAAGGGTGGACCATATTTTGACCAATTAGTTCTCTGTGGAGTAACTCTGTGGTAACAGAATGAGGGAAAACCCACATACAGGGTGTGAAGTGTCCACAAACCTTTGGTCATATGATTGTGTTTTGATGATGGTGGTAGAAACCGCGGTCTAACATTGCAAAATCTCGCAGAGGTGTTCAACTGGTTTGACTGTTTGGCCACTGCATACGATTTACCTCATTATCGTCGTCATGATAACTGCTGTTGAAGCTCTGTCGAAATGGACGGCTCATCCTGGAACTGACCGAACGTCAGGATAACAATCTTTCATCATGGGTCAAAGGTGATCAGCTGAACGATTCTTACTGACACATCGACCTACACCTTAGCCAGCAAAATACACACATCCTTACAGACCCAGTGCATTTGTTTAAATCGTCTCCTGCCTGTATAGCAACTGATAAAAATAGTTAATGATACTCAGACTTTTGGACCATAACGTTGCTTATCTGCTGTTTAGTTACTGCTGAACCAGCCCCATTGTTTTCCAGAGATTGTTTGCTTTACAGTTGGGTGTGGTAAAGGAGAGAGTGTTTCATCGAGAACATTCCAACAGTAAAGCACTGTGCAATGAGAGAGAGAGAGAGAGAGAGAGAGAGAGAGAGAGAGAGAGAGAGAGAGAGAGAGAGAGAGACTCCAGAATGTGCTTTGGTTTTGCTCTAGATCGCACCTGTCTTCAGGCCATGGCACAAAGAACACGACTGAAAATGGCAGCTATACAAAACACTGACAAACACTTCTTACAGAATACAAGCTGATACTCAGGGTCAATGATTAACTCAATGGTTAATGAGATAGTTTGTAAAGATCTTTAACCTCGCATACGGGCAAGGCGGCACTCAAAACTTGTGGGAATCATACGCACTCCGTTCCTGATTTACATTTAAAAATCAGATTTATTAAGGTAATAAATCCTATTAATCGGTATGGTTTACATTCCATGAGAGGTTTCCTTATCGATTTTATAATAACAGACCACACTAGGGCTTGTATGAAGTGTATTTGATACTGTGAGCTTTTCTGTAAAGAAACAGTTCTTAAAAAAAATAAAAAATAAAATAAACACGTTAGTATTAACACTGTTAGAACAAGTTCTGTGCTCATTATACTTAGTGTTTCAGGAAACTAACTACTATAATAAGAACGTTGAGTCCAGCTATTTTCCTAATCACAGCATACCTGTGAGATTTATTGCTTAACTATTAAATGAGTCCCAAATGTCATTTCATTGTAATCTGCTTGCCCAAAACCAATACCAAACATTCTTCTGCTTTCTTTTTACACCTTTGTCCATAAACCTGACCTTGACGCGTACTTGTGGCTTTACAGATTCGATGTACTACCAGCTGCGAGTCAGTTGAGACCGAATCGGTATCTGTTGTCAGATCCCAAATCGATACCTTTTCATTTAGCAGCGTACTATTACTCAGAATATGTACTATTACTCAGAATCTGCCAGGAACAGCTTAATATGTTGATCCCATAACAGGATGTGGAGCATATTGTTCACTACAGGCTTCAGAGGTCTCCATGTGAAGTATCCAGCAATTCCCTACAGTCACCACTAGACTAGATGGTTATAATTTAATAACCAATTTAGTGAAGCCATCTAGCAGTTTTACCTTTCCGCTAGAGAGTTTTAATTTAATATACACAGTTCATCTTCCAAAACTATCGGAACAGTACAACCCCTTCATACGTTATTGTTGTAGACTGAAGACATTTGTGTTTGTGACCAAAAGGTGACTATGACTTCATCTATAATTTCCTGGTATTTATGTGTAGATGTGTTAAACTACACAGAATATAGCACATTTTGTATGAGTGCGGGTAAAAAATAATAATAATGGAGCACGCGACTGACAGGTATTTCTTGGCAAGTCAAGTCAAGTCACCTTTACTGTTAGATTGATTGTTAAATATTTACTCCTAGTTTAGCTTTTAGCCGTCAAGACTGCATTTGCTGTTAATGAGGATAAGCCGAGGATAAGGATAAGCAGTGTATGGGGAAAAAAAGTCAATCCGGTCTGAAGAAGAGAAAAGAGGGAAAAACACAGGTCAGAAACATTGCATGAACATTGGGCATAGCCAATACAATAATTTGAAAGAAACCTCTAATACTGAGCAACAGACATCGAATATGTCGTGTAATACTTGCTTAGCCGTATGTCATGTCACTGTAATGAGGAGGAAAAGAAGAAGAGGAAAAGAAGAAGAAAAAAAAAGGAAGTCGCGGCCTAATGGTTAGAGAATCTGACTCCTAACCCTAAGGTTGTGGGTTCGAGTCTTGGGCCGGCCACGAGTGAAGTGCACTTGAGCAAGGCACCGAACCCCCCAACTGCTCCCCGGGCGCCGCAGCATAAATGGCTGCCCACTGCTCCGGGTGTGTGTTCACAGTGTGTGTGTGTGTTTGTGTGCGTGTGTGTTTGCGTGCGTGTGTGTTTGCAGACTGCAATTCTGAGTATGGGTCACCATACTTAGCTGTACGTCATGTCACTGTAATAAAAACAGCAGCAGCTGACGTCAATCGTTGTGAGAACTTTAAAGAAAAGCTCAAAACCAACATTCAGTGACATGAAGGCACGAAGGCATCATAATCCACCATTTGAAGACTTGAGAGAGGAAATTGGATATGCGGAGTGTGGAGAAGGTAAGACTCTAGTCTCATGATCCGATACATAGCTCATCTGTGAAACGTGGTGGTGGTAGCATCTTTTAGCACCGATTGAGATGAAGTTCAATTAGGACAAAGCTATGGATCTTTTGACCAGACATGACTCGTATTAGCACATTAGCCATCATCAGGTGTGCTACAACACGGTCAGATAGTTAGACTTGTTTTGAAAACACAGCCAAACGTTTAATGAATGCCTGTCAAAAGAACAAGAACTCTTTGTTGCAAAACATACTAAAAAGAAAAGAAAAAAAAGGTAGTATAATAATTATATCTTATAAAAAGAATAACAAAAAGCCAGACAGTCCTGCGAGTCTGCTTAGCTTGTGTCTCGTCCAAAGTGAGACACCTGCTTAATTCTGGCTAGAATCTCTCTCACTGCAACTGAAACCGAGATAGAGTTTCCTTGGAAGTGGCCCGAAGCAACCTCTCTTTAACGCTCCTGCTCCACACCTGAGTGTGTGTCGTCTTCTCACCTGCGAGAAAAAAATAAATCACGCTGAGGACTAAACACCGATTCCTTGAAAAGTCGCCGAAAACCTGAAGCCCTTTCTGATCAAAAAAAGGCAGAAATTACTGTTGAAAATATATTAGCGCCTGGAATTAATCTGCCAATAGCACCGAGCGAGTAAACTGAGCCCCACCAAATATGGACTCGCCGCCAACATCTGTAACAGATGAAAGGCTGATGTTAAAGCTAACCTGCAGCCTCATTAAAATAACACATTTGCAACAACCCAGCTGAACTAAGAAAAAGAACAAAAAAAACAACCGAATCACCATGGAAGGCCACAATCACTGGACCAATATACTCATTAAAAGTGAAAGCAACCTACAGCCAAGGCATCGCATCCTGCACTAACCCCAACGTCTGCACTTAACGAGAGCATCGAACTAAAAAAAAAAAAAAAAAAAAATGGAGTTAAGGATCACTGACTTTTTAGATGCTTGAGCAAATAGCAAGCATCATTAGAAGAAATTCTTCATTCATGTACAGCACTGACCAGCTCAGACTCTCGGTCAGGTCACAGCACAGGGATTAAAAGCGTTCCAACTGTTCCGGTGATGGATGAAAGATCTCCTCCTACGCTACAAGAAAAATTGGCTTTTTTTTATTTCGGTTTATTTTTTTTTTTAAAATAACAGGCCATACGATTTCATTAACATGAATTAATAACATGTGATGGTCCTCGTACACCCCCATGTATTTGTGTAAGAGTTTCGGTCAACACAGTCACATGTTTGCTTCAAGAATCCGTCGCAAAAAATGCTGAACAACACAAAAAGACAAAAAAAAAAAAAAAAGAAGTCACAAGATTGTATTTTTCCTTCCGTCCAAAATCTGAAGGATGGCTAATTTCAGCCCTGTATATGTTGAGACATCTTTTTTTTTTTGATAAATCTAGACCAAAGATTATTAAAAGAATGAAACCTGCCGTGACTCAGTGTTCCGTGCCTTTCGTTATTGTACATCGCTTACCTGAGTAAAACATTCTTAAAAAGAATAAGTAAGTTTGTTTTACATGTTTGGATCTGACAAAAGCGAAGACGGCATTTCTATGACTCGGCTCATTATGACTCAGACCATCGCCTGCTACGATCACAAGGCTTTACTGATAGCCGGGTTTGTAACGGATAATAATAATATGCGTATAAAAGGTCATTGTGAATGATTCAGGAAAGTGCTTTACTACTTAAGCGTGGACTACTTGCTCTTGCAGGCTTTGGTCATTCACTCAGCAGTGTAAGATCTACTCTTGATCGTATTCCTGCAGTCATACAAACAAACAAGACTTTACAGAACTGCAGCATTTCCTCTGCAACAGGGTGTCCTCAATTATTTATCTTTAGAGCCTGTGACGCTACAGAAAACAAGACGCAGAGAAAACGTCATTTGGTTATTTTGGGTTGTGGTTAATATTCTGCTTTTCCCACCCCAAACATGGTGCCAAGACCGTAGCTAATCACAATGTCAGTCTTTCCTCAAGTGGACAGTGTTGCATGTATTGTTCTATACAATATTATATTACACGCAAGTTATATTTTTCCACCTACTCCTGTTGCCTGGTCTCGTACATTTATGTTTTGCTTATCCGAGCTGGCTAAATTTCCACAGAAATGGCTTTATTTCCAAATACCTAGTGAAAACTACCTGACAGAACCACTCCTCATGAGATTAGGTCTATTCCTTGTTCCCTTCCAGTCTCGAATCAGGCGCGGAAGCAAAATAGGGTTTCGAGGCCTGTCCGTTTGCTAAATGGATTCATGATTCAATCCAGCTTCCATTTGTAAATCTAATCCTTGGTAAATGTCCGTGCTACGCCACGGCACTCAGTGACTGAGACAGCCAAGATACGTACTTGCGTGCTGGTTACTCGTGTTGCACGGCATATAATGTGTTACAAAATGCCCACACTGGGATGATCTTCAGGTAATAAGATACCCCATAACATCTGAATATCTTGTATCTGGATTATATACTGATAAGATTTTTATTCTTACCTGTAGTCTACAGTACACTAGTAGCTGTAACTGCCTTCACTGTATATTTGTTTTCACAGAAAAACAATGTTGTAAGGCTACTCTGTACTAGGAAGCTTGTGTCCTCTTTCTCTACAGTGGCTTCACCATCTCCTCCACTTTCACTCATGCTGTACCAGTCTCCCAGGCCTCCCTGTCTCTATAAATAACACTGAGGGGGAGAGGGAGACTGAGGGGGGAGAGAGAGAGAGAGAGAGATGGAGAAACACATCAGACTCAGTGAGGAATAGAAAGAACAAGAGACGGGACAACAGACGCAGAGAGGAAAAAGTGAGAAAGAATAGATGGAAGGGACAAAACAGAATCTGGAGAGAACTAGAGAGACAAATTAAATTAAACACATGTCAGGAAGAATTGATGAATAGAGAAGCAGATGAAGATGGCCACAGAAAGAGAGCAGGTGTGTGTCAGTGTGAGAGAGAGAGAGAGAGAGAGAAACAGAAAGACGGAGAGAGAGAAACAGAAAGACAGAGAGAGAGAGAAACAGAGAGACGGGGAGAGAGAGAGAGAGAGAGTTGCAGATCTGCTGCTGCTGCTTTTAGCTCAGTGGACACAGCGGCTTTGGCCTTTCAAAGCTTGAGCAGCAGTTCAGTGCTGAGAGAATCGTGTAAACAGGAGCTAAACGAAGACGTTCCTCCTGGACCGATGAACTGTGGGAGATCTCTGTGCCGGGTGATACAGGGACACTTGATTCGACCTGCACCTGCAGGCAAGGTTTGCTGCCAGATCATGTGACTAATGGTGGAAAACAACAGTGCAGCTCAGGACGAGTGCAGCTAGTTAATGTATGACCAGAGGGATGAAATGTTTAAAATGGTGTTTTAATAACGTGGTGGTTCAATTTGTGTTTTTGGGTGAGCGGGTAGTCATGGAAGTCAATCGCTAAAAATGTGTGTTAGTTAAGAATTTATTTTCCAGCAAAAAACACAGAAAAATAATCAAAGCATGGATGATGACCACGAATATTGGAAGCATTTTACTACACAGACACAACTGCCATCTGTACAGCATCCTGACCTAATTCACAGGAAACAGCATTCTACAGGCTAAGATTCGACTACAAAGCATTCAAGTCAGCTGAGGTGTTGAGCAACATGTTGAGCATCATTATAGATTAGATTGACAGTTTATAGAAAAGGACAGAGAGACAGTCCGGCAAACACTCATCAAGACAAGATATGTCAAGGGACATGATCAATCAATCTCCTGATTTTATGATTCAAATAATTGACCAAGTTCTGGTCACAAACATGCACTATCGACACCATCAACAGGACAATCCTGTGTGGTCTCTGAAATAGGATTTTATCGCATTAGCAATTAAATTTGTCACTTTGGTTGTTGTAAGATGTCTCACAGCATGGAAATCTCATTGTGAATTGTGTTTTACATCCAAGTAAAGTCCAATAACAGTTCTGGAAGATTTGTGTCGCAGACAGCAGTGATGTACGCCAGGTCCAAATTAATGTCTACATAATGTGTTGGTTTTTTTTTTGCCAAACATGACCTCCAAAATCATCATGGACAAGATGAGTCTAGCTGCATGTACAAAACTATATTTTTAACTAGATTTGAAATCATATACAAATGTATGAATGGTCATATTGTTGTATAACTGTACTGTTGAACTATATTATACGGTGAACTATTTGTTCTGTTCTAGAACAAATTCCTCATATGTGAAGACATACTTGGCAATAAAGATCTTTCTGATTCTGATTCTATTGAATTTGGACAATTACATATAGAGTATAGGCAGAAATACGAATCTACATTTTGAAAATAAAATTCAACTATATTATCCTATATTAATGGTTAGCCTCTTCACTCGCTCACATGACAAACCGTGTTGTGATTGGTTAAACAGGTGTCCATGTGACAATTATAGTGAGATTTAATTGGCTGCATGTTTTCGTTGTCCATTTACAACATCGAATCTGTCAAACTAACCTATCAGATGTTGTCTGGGACCTAGTAGTAAGAAACAAGGCACACAGCAACTGGTCTTTTATTGTTATTTTATGCTCGAGATCATCATTGATGTTAAATATGAGTTTATGTGTTGTGTTTTTCCTCCCAGACTACAGCTTTTGCATAATTTAAAGTCACTTTACAGGCTGCTTGAATGTAGGATACTCAGATGATAATGCAGAATTGATCTGTGTGCACACACCCTGGTGCTTTCGTGCTGAAGCCATCAAGCTAAAGTCCTATTTCGTCCTCAGAACCCCGCCCTCCTCAGATACATCACCGAGCCCAGAGTCGAGCTATTAATAAATTAATCCCTTTTTATATATAAAACCATACTAACAAAATGTAATTGACTAAAACATAAGGGTTGCTAGATGGCTTCCTTCAAAAATATTGAACTGGGAACACGGTCACATTTGTACATACATCTCTCTATATTGTACGTGTCATTCTGCTACACTGTGGAGCTTCTGTCACTATAACAAATTCCTCGCATGTGAAAACATGCCTGGCAATAAAGCTCTTTCTGATACTGATTCGTCTTCTTGTAATGTACCTTGTCTGACAGAGCATCAAATATTTATGTGAGCTATCGGACAACCTTCGATTCGACTGAACGAGTTCATTAAATAAAACACACACGTGTCATACTTTTGGATTTAAAAGTACACTTGTGCGTGTCAAATATACCTTTGTCTAATATGGCTATTTTAAAGTTACGCCAGCCAACGAATTAGCCTACATCAGCACCTGCTAGCTTGCTAGCTAGCTAGCATTAGCCACGTCGTCCCTGTAACCCTATCCACACTGACTAGCTCGTGCTAACGCTAGCGTCAGATGCTAACTAATCAATTCCGTGCCAAAAAAGAAGCCGGGCACTGAAATGACCTGTGTGTAGTTAAGAAAAAATATGACCAAGAAGTCAAACTCATCATTAGTGTAAGTCTGGGATCAGAATAAATATTCTGTCGCGGTTGTTGTATTGTGTAACGTATAAGGGGAGTTAGCCGGTGAAGCTAGCCGATGTAAGGTGAGTGCTTGGCCGCATAGAGACGTCACTCGAGCCCGAGGATCCGCAGTTGCCCGAGTTCCTCTGCCTCAAACATGGCGGCGAATACAGGCAGCGTGAAATCCGTGGCTCACTTATATATAATAAACATTCTCCTGATCGGGTGTCAGTTGCGGGTCGGAAGCGCGTTTGCCTTACCTTTGAATTTGAGGTCAGTCGGGGGATCGAGGATGAGGATCTGCTCCAGCTTGGACATGTTTGCCGGGGGTTCGCAGCGCCGGATCGCCGTTTCCAGAGAGCCACCGAGCGCGAGCGCGTACAAAATCCAAGTCCTCACCACTGAAACGGGAGCGCGCGCGCGCGAAAACACACACACACACACACACACACACACACACACACACACACACACACACACACACACACACACACACACCACACACACACACGGGAGCGCGCACGCAGATCCCACACGCCAGAACAAGCGTCCAACACCGCCGTCAATTATCCGCCTCTGGAGTTAAACAAACTCAATTTATCTGTTCCTAGCTACAATAAATTCAATATAGTCGTTTCACTAATTGTGTACAGTCAGAGGGAAATACATGACCAGTATGCAGTATTTCCATATATAGTCTGATATATTATATTATATTATATTATATTATATTATATTATATTATATTATATTATATTATATTATATTTCTGTATCTATCTCCAAATAGTTCAACTTCTGTCATGGAGAAAATTTCTATTCAATTCAATTATATAATTCTATTATTTATTTGTATAATTCTCATTGTCTCAAAGCAGCTTCACAGAAGTATGGAAACAGAAGAGAGAGAAAGAGAAAATAAATATATAATCATAAGAATAAGAAAAAATAATAATATAAAGAAATTAATGAATATATACAATTAAAGTTTAGGATTTATATAAAAAGACATGATTAAGAAACCTTGAGAGAGAGGAACCAGATTCAGAAGGGAACCCATCCTCATTTGGGTGACACGCTACAGTAAATAGTGTAAATGTAAATAATGTCCTTTCTACAACAGTTTGTAATAGTCCTACCGAGAGCTTCTGAAAAAAGTCTACCTGTGGTTTCCTCTGTGGTTCTCCAGTTTTATACCACTTTACTAAATCATGCATGCAATTGGATTGGATATTCTAAAACGGTGTTAGGCCTAAACGAGTACCTGACTAAGAGTGAATAGTTCCTAACCGAATGCCAGAAGGTGAGCTCAAAATTAGCTCCTGATCAGAATCAGAATCAGAATCAGATTCAGATTTATTGGCCAACTTTGTTGAGACACACAAGGAATTTGGTTCCAGCAGTTTGTGACTCTCCAAAGTAAAGACATAAATAACACTATACTATACAACAAAGCAATGCAGACAATGAGATACAATATAGACAGAATGAGTATAAAATATGAATATAGATTGAATAAAATATATAAAATATGAATATAGAATAAGAACAATCAGTTATGTACATAAAGTGTGAGAGTGCAAATAACAATATTGTGTAATATGCTTTTTGTGCGGTATACAGCAGTAGTAGTGTGTAATATACAGATGATTTGATGACTGACAGTCCTGATAATGCAGTACTTATGATAAGAAGCAGTGAATATAATTATGGTGAGTTGTTGATCAGGGTGATTGCCTGGGGAAAGAACCATGGCAGTTTTCGGTTTTTTCAAAGTTCTGTAGCACCTGCCAGAAGGGAGGAGCTGAAAGAGATTGTGTCCAGGGTGCGAAGGGTCAGTAGTGATTTTCCCTGCCCGGTTTCTGGTTCTTGTATCGTACAAGTCCCGGAGAGTGGGCAGGGGGACACCAACTATTTTTTCTGCTGTTCTAACCATGCGTTGCAGTCTGTTTTGCTGCTGCACCAAACCAGATGGTGATGGATGTGCACAGGACAGATTCAATGACTGCAGTGTAGAACAGCATCAACAGCTCCTGTGGCAGACCAAACTTCCTTAATTGACGTAGAAAGTACATCCTCTGCTGGGCCTTGTTGATGATATGTTTATGTTGAACTCACATTTCAGGTCTTGTGAAATGGTAGTGCCCAGAAACTTGAAGGCCTCCACAGATGACACTGGGCTGTTTGATATTGTGAGGGGGAGTAGTGTTGAGGGATCTTTCCTAAAGTCCACTATCATCTCCACAGTTTTAGGGTGTGTAGCTCCAGACTGTTCTGACTGCGGGGAGACACGATGACTTAGTGGTTAGCACGTTCGCCTCACACCTCCAGGGTTGGGGGTTCAATTCCCACTTCTGCCTTGTGTGTGTGGAGTTTGCATGTTCTCTCCGTGCCTCAGGGGTTTCCTCCGGGTACTCCGGTTTCCTCCCCCGGTCCAAAGACATGTAGGCCAATCAGGTAGGTTGATTGGCATCTCTGGAAAATTGTTTGTATTTTGTGTGTGTGAGTGAAAGAGAGTGTGTGTGTGCCCTGCGATGGGTTGGCACTCCGTCCAGGGTGTATCCTGCCTTGATGCGCGATGACGCCTGAGATAGGCACAGGCTCCCTGTGACCCGAGAAGTTCGGATAAGAGACAATGAATGAATGAATGTTCTGACTGCACCATAGCACCAGTGACTTAACCTCCTGCTGGTATGCAGACCCCTCGCCATCGTGGATGAGACCAATGAGCCTAGTATCATTTGGAAATTTCAGGAGTTTAACAGTTTGGTCACTTGAAGTGCAGTCATTAGTGTAGAGGGAGAATAGCAGTGGGGAGAGGACACATCCCTGTAGAGCGCCAGTGCTGATTGTCCGAATGCTGGAGGTGACACCTCACAGTCTCACCTGTTGTTTCCTGTGTGTCAGGAAGCTGGTGATCCACAGACAGATGGAAGGGGGTATAGTGAGCCTTACAATTTTGGAGTGGAGAATTTCTGGAATTATAGTATTAAAAGCCGAACTAAAGCCAACAAACAGAATCCGGGCATGTGAGTGAGTGAGAGTGAGAGAGAGAGAAAGATGTTTTGGGTGCAAATGGTTTTGGTGTTATTGCTGAAACAACTTGCATAAAAATCTTCTCTTTTTCTTAACACGTCTATTTTATTTGACAGACTAAACACACATGAGATGTTTTGAGAGTATACCTTATAGGCAATGCAAATGACAAACAATATAAACCTTTTATAGGAATATATTGTCCATGGGACATTATTATTATTTGACAAAAAGACAAACTGTCCCTCAGGTCAATTTTAAAAAGTGTTTTGATCTGAACAGATGGCACATGTTTTTTCCTTTAACACAAAGAACATGGTGCAGTGGTGCTTTGATCATTGGTCAGCATCATCCTTTCTGCATAGAAGGCAGTTTATGGCCTAAGAGCCATCTCAGCACTGTGGGAATCCATTTTAAGAAGATGTCACAGATATACACACATTTGTACCAGTTTATCCAGTTGTTTTTTAGTTACTGACTTACCTGCTAGATTTGTCGATACATAGCAACAATTGTACATTTGATACATCTGGGTTAAAAAAAACACATTTAGTTTATCCATTTATTTTTGGCAGCCTCTATACAAGTCCTTGTAAATGGGATGTTGCCATAGAAACAATAATGTATTGAACGAGTGAATTAACATAGTCCTGTGATTTGAATAATAGTCTGAACAGTCAGAGCTGCTGATATAGAAAATTAATCAACACCTCCTGACCAATCAGATTCCAGATGGAGATAAAGATGATTATTATTAATAATAATTGTTGTAATAATAATATTTCTTGTGTTAACATCATATTTCTAAATAGTTGATGGGAAATGGTTTGTATTATTTCGGCTAGAATTATTAAACGGATCAGCACACATATTTCTGAATGTCTAGGCCCACAATCTACCTTTAGTGTCATTTTTCCTCCCTGCTTTTGTTGACATATATACCCTCTGGCTGGTTGCATTTGTTTCCACCCTGGAAGTCTCATTTTGAACATTATACAGGTTACTTAAATTTTTTATGATGGCTAACAGTGTTAGATTGTTCTTTTACTATATACATATTTCATTTAAACAAAATTAGAAACAGATCCATCATGCAAACACAAATACATTGTTTGCACATGTGACAAGACTCCTAGACAAGAGCTTCCTGAGATATCAAAAAAATAATTTTGACTTATATCTTTACCAATATTTAGTTATGCAGCATGCTTTAAACTCAGTATATAATAATGAAGTCACACTGATTAAAAAAAATAACTTTGATCATAATTGCATTATGAAACTTAAACATCCTAAAATATAAATATGAGCTAAAATACATAAACAATCTGGAAAAAAAATTGAACTGTTTTTTTCTGCAGTGAAATGTCTCCATCTAGCGATGTTCCACATTAGTGTTTTTAAAATGTACTGTAATTAACTGTCTAACTTCTGGGAGAAGAGAAATTAATAAACATTTTTTAAAAATATTTGTATATTATTTCAGGCTATTTGTTTATACAACACATACAAATATGAAAAGGTCATTCACTATGGAAATTATAAGTCTTTGAAATTTGTCAGCGACCATGAGAAAGAAGAATCCCCAAATATCAGTTTTCACAGTCAAAATGTGGAGAAATTTTAAGCAGCTTTATAGTTAACATGTCTTCTGGTTAAATCAAGTCCAAAAAATGCTTCCTGCTTCGACTGCGAGGAAAAAACCCTCATAAATCTGAGATCTTGGATATGTTTGGATGTTATGTCATACATTTAAGACTGAAGTTTCAAACAAAAACAAAAAAAGAGAAATGTCTTAACTATGTTCATTAGTCATGTTTATTAGGTTATTCAATGTATGATAGTGTTCTCTAACAAACTAAGACACTCATTCTAGGCCTTTTGTAGCATATTATATAGACTTCCCATTTCATGCTGTAAGCTTACTTTAAAAAAATTAAATCAAATCAAAAACACAACCACTGTCACATTGAAGTACAAACAGTACCAAGTGCTCATTTTAGTTTCAAAGCTTGTGATGGTTTGCAAGACAGTACCGGGCATCATAGATGTTATTTACAAAAACACAAATGTTATCACGAGTTTTGACCATTCAGAAAGTGCAAGCTGAGATGCCTTTTGAAAGGGTAGTACCATGCAAACGTCTTGTCGCATAGAGAGCAGTGAAAAGGCCTTTCTCCAGTATGAACACGCTGATGAGCCCTTAAGTTGGACCCATGGGCGAAGGCTCTCCCACACTGGCAGCAAATAAAGGGCTTGCTGCCACTGTGCGCCCTCTCATGGGTGACGAGGTTGCCTCTGAGAGAAAAGCGCTTCCCACACACAGCACAGCCATACGGCTTTTCGCCTGTATGAATGCGCTGATGTCTCTTCAGATCAGCACCACTCTGGAAACTCTTAGGACAGAAAGAGCAGGTGAACAGCTTATGCCGCATATCAGCTATTGGCAGAGCCTTCGCTTTTGTTAGCATTGTGGACACTGTAGCGCTCTGTCTAAGTGTTGTGGTTTGAATCATGTCCTGTATAGTTCTTCCTCCTGCCTGTTTTGCATCAGGCTCAATTGTATACTCAACCTCACCGGTCATGCTGAGATGAAATGCAGGGTGTTCAGAGTGAGAAGCATGTATAGCCTGTTGTACCATGGAAGAGCAGCCTGGACCTCCACCACTTACTGGAAAGTTAACCGAAGCACATGATGGCCAAGACAAAGCCTCGCTGTTCATCATTTCACACGGTGCCAGTTCATTTCTTGGCTTGGTTAAAGGCTCCTCGTTCTCCTCAGTCTTTAGAAGCAATCCATTAGTGTTCCCTTCATTGCTCTGATGGCCATTTATCTGATTAAAGTCTGTACCATATTTGTAGTTCATGTCTTCTTTAGGGAGCTGTTTGTTATGGAAATGAGCTGAATAATGAGATTGTGGACAAAGCTCTTCTGCAGAGCCAAACTGATTACTGCTGTCTCCTAAAAAACATCAAGTGAGAACAGATTTAATGTACAGAGTTCAAGTACAAAGTTATCAGTATGAAAACTTTCAACAGCAAACAACGTGCAAGCTAACAGAACCCTAATGAAAGCAAACTAGCTAATAAATAAGCTAATCTAATACCTAAAAGCCTTCCTGTTCTTCAGTACTACAGCTAGCCTGTTAGCTAACATGAGCTAACCTGACAGTATCTCTGAAAGGAATTTAAGTCACACTCATGAACTAAACCTGTTTAGTTCTCTGTTACTTGCATTTTTTTTAAAGAATTGTCACAGTTCCAATGTAGTGGTGGAAATACAATCTAGGTACTAATCCCAGAACTGCAAAATTTTTGTTCTGGACACTCTGCTTTAATCACTTTATTTCAAATTTCCTTAGCTTTGGTCAAAACAAGCATAATGTCTCAAGCTATCATCTATATCTCAATTAAACGTAATGACTTTCAATACTAACTGATAATTCAATACCCTTGTTTTTAAGGATTAGTGAACCTGCATGTATATGAACATTACATATATGTGGAGGTCCTGCATGATCCATTGGGATGGTTTACCTACCGGCTGAATGGCTGTGTGTGTTTGTGCACTGCTTACGGTCAGATTGATAGACCTCTGAGACGCACTTGGCTGTGGAGACAGGTGGACTCATGCCCTCCACCTTTACAGACATGGTGTTCAGTCCTTGAATGTCAGCTATAGCTTCAGTGGTCAAGGAGTCCATAAGGATCTGGGACTCTTTCAACTGAACTCCGCTTTGAGATGGGCAAAACTGACTTTGTTTACTCCCAGAATTTTGGAGAGAATTCCTGCTTCCTTGAACCTCGTTCTCCTGTAGGTTCTTCACTGGTGCGGAGTTATTTGTTTTCTTTCCCTGTTCTTCATTCTGACAATCAGGCACTGTGCTGAGATCATCAAATCTGTTATCTAAGCAAACAAAAACAAAACAAGAATTTTATTATTAGGGGTGATCATGTAAGTAATGGAGGAAACTGTCTGTGACAGTGAAAATGGACTGATGTATCAATGTAAGGCTTTTAAACTTTTAAAAAAGTCAACACAGGAAACAAATCACTGCATTACAAAATAAATCTTGGACACCAAGTCATTCATGATGGACCAGTGTTGCCATCAAGATCTGGAGACAACTTAGTGCCACAATAAATCGTACATTTACATCATTTAGCACCCTTATCCACAGCGACTTACATTTTATCTCATTTTAATACAACTGAGTGTTAAGGGCCTTGCTCAGGGTCCCAGCAGTGGCAGCTTGTTGGACGTAGGAATCGAACTCACAACCTTCCAATTGGTAGCCCAACACCTTAACCACTAGGCTACCACATCCCTAAAACTTCTGCATTCTACAGCTTTCTGGATCACAATGTGCTGGATTCAAGCTGAGAGATGAGGTTGGTCAATTAAAACTAGAGTAAAGACTGACTGAGTTGCTGAGTCACTGATTGCCATTGTTCCCAATGCCCAATCACTAATCTCCACTGTTCCCAATAAGCACATATCACCATTGTTCCCAATGCCCAATCACTAATCTCCACTGTTCCCAACAAGCACTTATCACTATTGTTCCCAATGCCCAATCACTAATCTCCACTGTTCCCAGTGACCAATCACTGATCCCCAATATACCAAATGACCAATCATAATCACTCATTACCATAATTTTGCTGTGAGGCCAATACCAAAATCTTATATTATTATTGTTATTGTTATTGTTATTATTCTTATTATTCCTATTTTCTATTCTTCAGAACATCTTCCTTTTTCATGTCATTCTGATATGTGGATCCAACGATCATGGGTTACATCATTAAGCAGATTTTTTCATTACACCAACCAGCATCTTCTAGCACCATTGTGTGTGATCACAGATGATCTGCTTGCTGGAGACACTTGGATGGAATCATCATTACCTTCATTTCGCCGATTTGCCTGAGGTTCGGTTAAAGACACCGCGACCAACGACGGGTTTTGTGCTTCTCTTTTCAGATCCAGTATTTTTCCTTTCAGAGACTCGATCTCTTTCTGGCTCCTGCGGATCTCTAAGCGCATCTCTACGCACTCGGTGTTGATCAGTTTACAGATCTCCACCACCGCCACTCGGGTCAGACTCTCCATCACGGTGGAAATCTGAGTCTCCAAACTCACACATGCCGGCATCTTGTCGGTCCTTAATGTAATCTCCCAGATAAACAAATGTCTCGGCCACAAATATCACGAGTCCTCTCTGTTTTCTTAGCCTGCATCACTGGGGTTCTTCCGCATTACTCATCCAGCAGATAAGGATGCCAAGGCAATAACCAAAAATCCCTCATCACTAAATCGCTATATAAGAAATAAGGGAGTTCAAATGTTTGGAATAAAACGGTTTTTAAATGTAGTATAATTTGGAAATACTTTGAAGTATTATCGGGATCAAAATACTACACAATAATATAAATACTAAATAATATAACTTCACGAATATTACACATTTAAAAAGAATGTTCATGTGTTATATGGTGTAAGCGATCTGGCAACCCTGCCATGGATACGTTGCCGGACCTAAACATTACCGTAAAATCCCGAATCTGTTTACTGACGCGCTGTAATTTCACCTCATGCTAATCCCAAATGCTGTACAATTATTATTATAATCAAGGAATGACAATGGAATAATTCTATGAATTGGGTTAAATACATGATATAAAATCCTATTGTGTTGTTAGTTTCGTCGTTTACGTTTTACTGAATCGTCTTGCTAGAGTTTTTATTGCTAGTTCAGTTTAAAGCCAACGGCTAGCTCGTTTTGTTTATAGTGTGTGTGTGTGTGTGTGTGTGTGTGTGTGTGTGTGTGTGTGTGTGTGTGTGTGTGTGTGTGTGTGTTCACACTGTCCATTAAAGTCCAGATTTATTCACCTTTAGGCAACAAAAAAACAACAAATTTTCTTGTATATGTGTTTCTGACCATCTGAGCAACATATTTAAATAATTACATTACATAATCAAATAATTGTTTAATTTGTTAACACTTTGAGTTGTCATCATTGTGGCAGATATGGGGGACTCGAGTCAGACTTAAATCGCAAATTTGAGACGAGACTTCCTTGACAAATATTAAAAAAAGACTCGACTTGACTTTGACTTGATATTCATGACTTGAGATTTGACTCAGACTTGAGTTAAATGACTCAGAGGTGGGGGGACTCCGCTTGACTCGAGTCAGACTTAAGTCGCAAATTTGAGACTTGCTTGACAAATATTTAAAAAAGACTCAACTTGACATTCATGACTTGAGACTTACTCCCACCTCTGTACTGTGGGTCAGTTTAACCCACAAGTTCCTATTATCTAATACATTTTATTAACTAGTATAACCAGTCTTTAATAACCGATAACTTAAACAGTTGTCATTTTATCCAGGATTCTCAGACTTTCTCATTGTGGGAAAACATGAGACTCTTTCCAGAAATATCTCGAGTGTAAGAAGGTTTTACCATCTCAACATTTGGGACACTAGGGCAGAGGACACCCTGGACACTCACACAACCATTCACACTATACAGACAGAATGTAGAGATGGCAATCAGCCTGCAATGCATGTCTTTTGACTTGGGGAGGAAACCAACGATACAAAAATGCACGTTTTTAAAAGCTCAATTTTCCCGACATATATTTTAATCTTTTTCTCTCTGTCTGTATCTTTGTATATTTATTTCTAAGTAATCCAAAATCTTAGCAATCGTCTGAGACCATATTCATAGCCATAAAGGCTCCACCCAGAGCCCACAACACGGTTGATATGTTGTGTACGCTTTCTGGCCACGAGCTTCGGGATCTTCAAGGATGCGATCTGATTGGCTTGCTGAACTTCTGCATATACACAATTCTGCACACAGGTTTACAGCCAGAAAAATGACTTTCAAACATCACAACACAATTATCTTTTAGGAGCTAGATTTATTCACTGGATTAAATGTAAATTCCTGGAATTCTGTCTGCAAAAGTTCAATGAAATTGGTTTTAATCTCATGTGTTTGCTGACAAGATATAGGAAAAGATCTGTTGTTCCTCCTCCTTCTCATTCAAATTGCCACTTCATATGAAAAACTATACTCTCTAATCAATACATTTATGCCAAGCCTAAAAAAAGTAAAGTTCATAGAATCGTCCTGCCAAGGCGGTGGGAGGAATGTCTCTTTTCCCCTTATCACAGCAGTATGCTAGCTGATGTGGAGTGACAGTTATTTAACATAACTGCCCTGTTTTATGCATCAGCAGCAATTTTAACAGATATGGTGGCTTTATATAACTCAGGAGAAGTGTGTGGTAACCCTTGTATTTGTGGATGTTGTAAGATAAGAGATTGAGAAACTGAAGTGTCGAAATTGAGAGAAAGTAGTAGTTTCTTGATTACCAAGATTCTGTATCTCTTCTCAAAGACATTGATCTGATACCTGAACATGTCACTTGCCAAAGCAAAGTGAATCAAAAATTAATACATTAACAATTCATGATTTAATAAAGTCTGCAGAGAACCTGTTACAACAATGCCCAGTCCTGTCGATGGCTCATTGCATGTTTGCAGCTTTCCAGTGATGAAAAAATACACAAAATGTGATTGCAGTACCAAAAAAAGGACATCCTGCACTCCTTCCCAGTCCTGACAATTAGCTATAAATTCTATTCCTAATACTGTAGATGAAATCACATCTCTACACTTAACTGTGTAACCCAAATCTGAAAGCGTTAAACAGGTTTGGCTGCTACGACCTGATGGAACGTTTAACGAAAAGGGACAGTACACATTCTGCAGCCCGATCTAATGGTAAATACAGTTACATGTTCATAATTATTATGGTTCTTATAAAGAGAAAGCACATGAAATAATATACCAAGATCAAAGCCAATGGATGTTTCACGTCATCCCAGTTGCAACTGGGGAATAAAACACCACTGTTTTAACTTACTGAATTTTTTGAAAGCACCGACCTCCACCTTGGCTTCTAGCTTTAGCTTACACAGCAAAATCCCACTGCATCCCCTTATCTTTGTCTGACTGAGTGTAGTTCTTAGTTTTTATGCCAAGACTAAACCGAGAAAAGTGTTTCTCCAGGGCTAGTCAGGGCACGTTGAGCTTATAAATGCTTGGTTAAGGCAAGTTTGTGACATGTTTGTCCATAATGATACGTTTTGCAGTCGGATGCCGTTGTCTGTAATCATGATTTTTACATCTCTGTAACAACCTCAGGGACATAGTTAGCATCAGACAGCAGCTGATCATGTCACTAGCCATTCACATTGACAGTAAACACTGAGTCTTTGTAAAATCGGTCTTTTAGGTAAAGTCATTGTTAAAATGTATCTGTTAAAATTGTTGTAAACGTTAAAATTGGTTTTTTGATATAGCATTTCTCAAAAAAATAGAATTATTTCGTGTAACCCTTGAATGCAGGGTCGATGATTTGCACACAATTGATATTAGAAATGTAATTCGTTGTACAGCATACGTGGTCGATGACAGAGGAACACAGCTTTATCGAAGTACATAAATATGTATAAAGCTGATGAGTTAGAAGAATCTACCTAAAAATGTTTTTTTTTTCTGGCAAAGCCTGCACTGTTTAGTTCATACAGGAGGACCTTTGTGATTAAGTGTAAAACACAGGTCATGGTTGATTACAGTGGTGCCGGTAGCGACTCGCTCGTGTGGGGAAGCTCATGCCACACTGTGAGCAGCTGAAGCCGTGTTCGCCAGTGTGTGTTCGCATGTGACCCTTGAGGCTGCTTTTCTGTGTGAAGCTCCTGCCACATGTTCCACAGCTGTAGGGCTTCTCTCCGGTATGCACACGCTGATGCCGGTCCAGGTGGCTCAGACGGTCAAAACTCTTACCACAGAGAACACACAGGAAGCGCCTCTCACGTCCGTTTAAAATCCGCTGCCTCTGAGGTAACGTGTCGTATGGAAAATCAGGCAACGCGGCAGTCTCTGTGGCCCTAAGAGACTCAGAAGTCGAATTCTGATCTAAAGGTGAAGCTGTGTTTGGGTCATATGACTCCTCTAGATTCAGACTGGACTCTTGGTGATTCGATCGGGACTCATCCTCTTCCTCCTGTTTGACATGGATTTGCTCCGCAGGAACACTCTTGGCTTCAGAGGCCCCCCACATGAGTAGGACTGTCGAGGTAGATTCTAACCGCTGTTGGTTTTGATCTGAGGTTTGCTCGGTTGTACTAATGCATTCAGATTCCATCGAATCTTTCCCAAAGCTTGCTGCATTCAAAGAGTGTGCTTGAGCATCTTCCTCATCAAGGATACTCTCAGACCCAGAGTGCCTAGGCTCGTCCAGCCGACAATCAGATAACACCGGATCTTCATCGTCCTCCGCTTCCTGCCTGTTCTTCTCAAGTGGCTCAGGTAGATCAGGTTTCTTGTTTTTTTCTGCAGGGAAGTTTCTAATCTGATCTCTATATGTTTGGTGCATGCTCTCTTCATCTGTGTTTATGAAGTGAACACCTTCTTGGCTCAGGTAGGTTGAGTGTGAATTAGGTTCTTCTGCATTTTGGTCAAAGTTGTGCGCGAGCTGCTCTTCACAGTGAGTCGCCATATTCCACTCATCGCTGAAAAGATTGTTTTCACTTGGCAACAAAGATGCTGCGTCTAAGTCTCCAGTGAATCCTGAAATGAAAGAAATGAAGCCTTAGTGATCAAATAAACAAGAAATGTGGACATTATAATGAAAAAAACCCCCACAAAAGACAAGATTTAATGATGTTTCAAAATACAACATATAAAAATAATTGGTTAAAATGAGTCAGGACTCTGTTGGCTTTCAGAGGAAGACTCCAATCTTACACAGAATTTTAATTTTAGGGCATCTCAATTTTTTTTTCCTGCCACATCCCTATGAATATATTGTGTAGTAAGGAAGGTACTCATGAAAATCTACAAATACTTAAATGAGTAACTTCTTAAGCAACACTGTGCACTGTGACATAACAGAAATTTCTTGCTGAACATGGGCACAACCAAAACAGACACAAATTTATTTTTGCCCCCTGGTAAAAAAAGAAATCAAACACTTGTATTGTGTTTTTTTTTCTTGGTTTTCATTCCAGAACGTCCTCATTTTCTGTTTCTGATTTGCCCAAGGATTTTTATATAGTGCATGATTAGTATTATGTTATAAATTATCACTGTGTCAGTGTTATGATCCATTCCTAACCAATACCTGTCAGGTCTCACCTCTGTGAGTCTTCAGGTGGCTTTTTAAGCTGCTTTTCTGGGTGAAGCAACGACCACATAACATGCAGCTGAAGGGTTTTTCTCCTGTGTGTATGCGCTGATGTCTGTCAAGATGACTGAGTCGATCAAAGCTCTTGCTACAAAAGGCGCAGGCGAATCGTCTCTTCTGCAAAGCCGTCCCAACCAACGGCCTCCCTCTGGAAGCTACACTCAGTGCGAATGCACCGAAGTCACCCTGACAATCAGGAGGTGGGTGCACGAGAGAGTTGTGTGTGTGAGAGCGTGGCTGCGCTCTCAGCAGCTCATCTGTCGCTGCATGCAGGCTATCCACTGACAGTTCCTCTTCTCCACTCAGGCCCTGCATTTCTGCTCTGCACCCAAGGGAGTCGTTAGTTTGCTCTCCTTCTGAACAATGTTCCGTCTTGCGTTGAGACCGTTCCTGTCTGGAATAGAAATGCCGGTCGTGCATCTCAGTGTTGTTGTTCTCTGATGACCATACCTGGGCCAGTTGGTCATCATCAGCAGAACCAGAGTGTAGTTCGGGCTCGGTTCTGGTGGTGTGGTTTTCATCTTCTACCACCTGCTCATCATCCATCCTTTCAAGCTTTACAACCACTCTGGATGCCGCTGAGTCGTCGCTAGGCTTGTCTGAGTCCTCCGTTCCTGGATCTCTTCTTTTATCTCTTTGATCATTTTCTTTGGCACCTGCAGGAGATTCAAACCAAAATCAATGTTTGCTTCCTACATACTGACCAATTCGGTTACTTCTTTTTCACATTTTTTGGAGCAACTTCTGGCTGTTATTTTGCTGATTTTAGTTACGATTTTAATTCCAGCCAGCATTTCCAAATTGTGCCTTGCGTTCCCTGGATAGCCCCAGATCTACAATGACCCCGACCCCGAGCGCTTTCGGATTATAAACAAATGCATCCAGTTTTTTCAGTCTTCAGGTCGTTGGATGTCATAAAAAATATTTGGTTTTCATTACTCACAGCCTAACACACACGTGACCATCTGACCATTGTGTTCATTCATTAAGGAAACTATAATAAGACTTGAACTCAAAAGAATTTGGGGGGGGGGGTTAAACTTTTGTACACGATTAAATTTTAATGGTTTATACTTTGCACAAAGAAAAACAGGATGAATGAGACATCATCGTGATCCTCGTCGTGTTTAAGGCTTGATGGGTTTCACGTCACCTTTGAGCGTCTGTCTGGGGCGCGCGGAGCTCGCGCACTGCCGGACGAGCGCGCGCCGGGTCTCGCGCAGCTCCTCGGACACCATCTGCAGATTCCGCTTTAACGAGTCGATCTCGTGCTCGCGCTCGCAGATCTCCAGCCGCAACATAACGACGCCATCGTCCACCACTTTGCTGATTTCAGCCACCGCGGCTTTGGCGAGCTCGTCCATGATCGAGGCTATTTGCTTTTGAAGAGCGACACCGCTGGACATGTTGTCCATCATGTACAGAAGTTTTCGGCCCCGTTTCACCTTTGCAGCTCAGCAGGAATAAGAAGGCTGATGTTTTATTCCTGCTGAATTGACCAAAACACAAGGATTGCGTTGTTTTAAGCCAAGACAAACCACACAACGGAAGAAGACACACTATCTCGTGGTTGCCAGATCTGTATAGATAAAAACCGACAGCTTTGCTCCCCGGCTGAGTGCAGAACATCAGGATTACTATTGTTACTTAACTTTAGGCATTATATAGATAGATAGATATAATGAGAGAGAGAGAGAGAGAGAGAGGTGGGGAGAGGAAGGGGGAAGTGTGAGAGAGGGGTGTGTGAGAGAGGGGGGAGAGAAAGAAGGAAAGAGGGGGGCGAGAGGGAGAAAGAGAGGGTGGGACAATATTTACAAATTTACACTAATCAGTTTCCTTTATTTCTTGTTTTGTCAGAGAACAGTTTTTCCAATGCAGTCCTTCACAGCATAATACATTTATGTATTTTTACATTACCTCTATATACACTTTTATTTTTGTTATTATAATAACATTGACTCTTTTGGGAAGCCTTTCCACTAGATGTTGCATCGTGAATAAGGGGATGTTGCGTTTTTTCATATTATTTACCCCAAGTTTTCCCTACATGCAAGAAACACAGAGGGCCTTCCAGTGGAAAATATGTGATGCACTGCATTATAGAGAACTGAAGCAAACTCTTGCATTTGCATTCACATTAAAGTTGCATTTACTTTCACATTAAAGGCATTTGGCAGACGCCCTTTTACTCAGAACGATGTATCAAAGTGCTCTGAAACCTCTATTAATGAAAACATCAACACTGATTGACCAGGTCTCAGACTTAGGATACCACAGGTTAACTCTGTTGGGGTAAATTATTTCACTTTTTTTGCTCTATAAGGTTATCCTGGGTGCAAGTAAACACGATGAACCTCCCTCATGGGATCCCTTCCTGTGGAGATCCACTGGATTTAGAAATTCCCCTTTTTATGTGTTTGTCACACCTGCCTTCCAGATATCTTGAATGTGTAAATGACTCAGATCTGGCAACCCTGCACTAAGGTTCAGGCGCTACCGTAAGCAATATAATAAACACACATAGAGAATGAAACTGTATTTTAGTGCAGAAACATATCATTTGATTTACAGTTCACCGGAAACAACAGAAAACAAATCAAAACATTTTTATCCAATCAAAACACCAAGTATTTTCATACATTTTGATTCCCAAATGCTCAAACAAAGTGTCCTCTAAAATATTAACGCTACTTTAACTTTGTCATTCAATTATTGCAGTATATATTATATTCTTATATATTATATTATATATAATAATATATATTATATTTATATATAATATCATTGCAGGCTATATAGGACCTAGAAAAAATGAATTCATACCAAATGTAGTCAATTTATAATTTATAAATCAGCCTCAAACCGGAAACGGAAATACTCTCATGTACTTCCTTTGTTTTGTCAGAAGTGCAGAAAAAAATCAGGAAGATGGGACCGATATCTTCAAAATGGGTTCAGTCTTTGCTTATTTGTTTCTTTTACACACGTAAGTCTTCAAAATCACGTCTTTCCTTTTGAAATCCGTTACCACTTCTGTTGTAAGAAATTGTAATTATTCTAAATTCATTCGTGTTTGCTAACTTAGCCTAGAGATCCCTAGCCACGGCTAGTTAGCCAGGAAGGCTAACTAACATGACTGCCCATGTTTGATAACTGACATGTATTTATTTCAGTTCTCGGCTCGTCTACACCTTAATATCATTTATTAGTGGTTAAGGCGTTGGATTACTGATCAGAAGGTCATGAGTTCGAGTCCCAGGTCCACCAGTCTGCCGCTGTTGGACCCTTATTTTTCGAAATTTAAAATAAAAAGTCACTCTGGATGAAGGTGTCTGCTAAATGCCATAAGTCAGGTTAAGAAGCTTTTATTGTCATTTTAACCACATATAGCTGTTGCAGTACACAGTGTAATGGGACAACGTTTCTCCAGGATCACAGTGCTACATAAAACAAAGACATTGCTAAGGACTAGTAATTAGTCCTAGTTACATAAAGTGCATCAGTGCAAACAGTGCAGGACAAAAGACAAAAAAAACAGACAAGACGGTGCAGGACAAAAGACAACAAGACTGTGCAGGACAAAAAAAGAAGGTACAGTACAAAAGACAAAAAAGAAGGTACAGGACAAAAGACGAAAAAGAAGGTACAGGACAAAAGACGAAAAAAGAAGGTACAGGACAAAAGACGAAAAAAGACAGTGCAGGACAAAAGACGAAAAAAGACAGTGCAGGACAAAAGACGAAAAAAGACAGTGCAGGACAAAAGACGAAAAAAGACAGTGCAGGAAAGAAGACCAAAAAAGACAGTGCAGGACAAAAGACCAAAAAAGACAGTGCAGGACAAAAGACAAAAAAAAGACAGTGCAGGACAAAAGACAAGAAAGACAGTGCAGGACAAGAGGGTGAAAACAAAACGTACAAGACAATACACAAAACGGCGCAGATCAGTGTAAATACTGTATGTTTAAACAATATTGCATGTGCAGAAATACTGGAATGAACACATTAGTATTACAGCAGCAGTTGCGTGAGGTATTGTAATGTATTGTGCAAAACAGCATTCGACTGAAATGTGAGACAGCATGTGCAAAGAGCAAAAAAACAGTTTGATGGATATAAAGTATACTGTAGGAGTGTGTGTATGGTGTAGGTCTGTTCAGTTCTTATATAAAAGTAAAATGTAAATACATTGTGCAGTGTCATTTCTTTCTGACTCAGATGTAAGCTGTAGCTCTGTGGAGCAGAAGATCTACGTGGCACTGAACAAGACGACTCCCTGCGTCCGGCTTCTCAACGCTACCCATCAGATCGGGTGTCAGTGTGAGTACAGTGCCAGCGATGGATACGATCATTCAACTACTATAATGTAAATCTATGTACAGCAGGCTTCAGTTTCATCTGACAGTTTGTTAGTACACGAGCTTATATAACACCAACACCTACATCTATGCATGTTACTAGTTTATTGCCGAACCCTCTGAATCGTTCCCTTTCTTTACATGATGTAGTTTTTCCTCCTACTCGACCTTTACTTCTAATAAAACACTAAAGCAATAAAGTTCGTTCCCTTGCATGTGTTAAATACGTAAGGAATAAAACAAACTTTATGTGCTGGTGCTGGAAATTCATCAACGTTTTGTTGGCGTAATGCGACTGGACAAAATCTTTACTAGTCCAAAACATAACGGGAAGAAAATCTTACTAAAAACATTGTGATTAGGATTACAGCTAGATTACAGCGAGAGCTGCTGTTGAATGATCTCCCGATTATATGCCGTAAAGGGCGTTATGAAATGCATGATTTGTCTTACAGTTTGAATAAACAGCCTTTATAATAATATGACTAAATGCTTCTCGTGCACGTGTGTGTTCTCTAGCGTCCATATCCGGAGACACAGGGGTTCTCCATGTGCTGGAGACAGAGGACGACCTGGACTGGATCATCAACACAGGACCTCATGCTCCATACATGGTACTCATGGAGTCACCCGCCTTCACCAGGTGCTGTTAGCAAACCACAAACGCACACGCTTTCTTTTCTTTTCTTTCTTCCTCTTTCGTTTTGTTTCAGCTTGTTCTTTTTCTTTCATTCATTTTCTTTTCCTTCCCTTTGATTTCTTCCATTCATGTGTTAATTTTTTTTTTTTTTTCATTTTTATTTTATTCTACATTAATTTTCATACCGTTATTTTCTTTATTTAGTTCTTGCTCCTTTGTCCCTTCTTTCCTTCCTATCTTTTATCCTGTGTTCTTTCTCGATTGCTTCCTTCTTCACACACCCTCCCCTGCCTTTCTCTTTGTTCTTTTTTTTTTTTATTTAAGTTCTTCTGTCCACTTTTTATACTCACCCCATTGGTTAGTACTGAGCGTGTCCTCTGTCCATCTCTGCGTGAAGATACATGATGATGAAGCTGAAGAACTCCACCCGGGTCGCAGGAGCGGCGGTCATTCACATGAGCACACCTCCAGATAAAGGATTCTCTCCTCACACGTCGTGCCCCAACCAGAACACAGGTTTGTATGCACATGATTTCATTAAGGTACGGATGTGATTCAGAGTGTCAGCGTGTCAATTTTAATCTTGATGTTAGGGGTGTACAGCGAGAGCTACGGCCCTGATCTGGCCAACTGCAGCAGTACAGTGTGGAACCCTCTCGGGAACGGCTTGTCCTACGAAGACTTTCCTTTCCCTATTTTCTCTCTTGCCAACAACAACGAGACCCAAGTCATCCGCAAGGTGGGTGTCTGTGCTAGGGCAACGTACAGGCATCTCAAGATGTTGTTAAGTGATTAAGGAAGATTTTTAACCTAGTGTGTACGCTGAGGTACTGGAACATCACTGTGTTCTACTTTGTCTAGTGCATACAGTATACACTGAATATAAAGCTGCTTGGGTTTTGCCTTGTATGGTCTGAAGAGGGTTACTCTCTCTCTGTCTCTGACTCTCTGTCTCTGACTCTCTGTCCCTCTCTCTCTCTCTCTCTCTGTCCCTCTCTCTCTCTGTCTCTGACTCTCTCTCTCTCTCTCTCTGTCCCTCTCTCTCTCTCTCTCTCTCTCTCTCTGTCCCTCTTTCTCTCTGTCTCTCTCTCTCTCTAGTGTTATGAGGATCACAACATGCGTGTGAACGGCAGCGCTCCTGAGTACCCCCTGTGTGCCATGCAGCTCTTCTCACACATGCACGCAGTCACAGACACAGTGACCTGCATGCGACGCACAGACCTGCAGAACAGCTTCAGTATTAACCCAGGTACACACTCACTCACTCACTCACACACTCACTCTCACACTCACTCACTCTCACACACACACACACACACACACACACACACACACACACACACACACACACACACACACAGTATGTGAGTCTCTCTCTAATGAGCACTCGGACCAGACGAACAAACCTGCATTCACGTTTCTGTTTCTCCTTCATCAGAGCAACTGTGCGATCCTCTAGTGGACTACAACGTGTGGGCGACCATCCGACCCATTAACGCCTCCACCAAGGGGCACAAGCAGAATGAGAGCATGGTCATTGCAGCAACCAGGGTGAGCACTGAGACCGATGTGGAGAGGAATGTTTGTCTGTCACAAATGGCATGTCTCTTTGTTTTTCATTCTCTCTTTCTTTCTTTCTCTCTCTCTCTCAGTTGGACGGGCGATCGTTTTTCTACGACCTCGCTCCATCGGCAGAGGGAACAGTCTCTGGCATCGTGACACTGCTGGCCGCCGCGGAGGCCCTCCGCGCTGTCACTCAAGTGGCCCCGCCCCCACGCAATATTTTCTTTGTTTTTTTCCAGGGGGTGAGTGTGTTTTTGCGTGTGTGTCCCAGTGCCATTACGCTGCATGTTATTTAAGTAACTTATCAATTTTTACCTCTTTGCCGGCTCGCCGCGTATCACTAGGAAGCGTTCGATTACATCGGTAGCTCACGGATGGTGTACGATATGCAGAACAATAAATCCGTGATCGATTTCGACAACGTGCACTCATTCCTGGAGATTGGGCAGGTTTGTGATGTGAACAACACAACCACACATTCATCGATTTGCACATACACACATACGCAGAAATGAACTCTGGCGTGTTTGCAGGTGGGGTTGTGGAACAAACAGAATCTGTGGATGCATTCGGATCCCATATCTCGGAGGAACGACACGGTGGACAAGGAGGTGTGACAAAAAGATTCAGGGAAAAAAAAAACAGTTTCTGTGCCGTGGCTTCCTTGTCTAAAGCACCAACTTCCTCTCTGTTTTTTCAAGGTCACATCTCTGATATCTAACATCAAGTCTGCAGCCTCCATGTCGAATCTGACGTTGGACGAACCGAACGCCACGCAGGCCTTACCTCCATCCTCCTTTCAGCGCTTTCTGAGGGTTCGGCCAATCCCGGGAGTGGTGCTGGCAGACCATCAATCCTCTTTTATCAACAGGTAGGAGTTTAAATCTACTTCGCCAGAGCAAACTTCACTAATCGAATACTTTTCAAATGTTTGGGGCTTTTTATACTTCATGTGTTTTCTGTGATCCGATAGCTATCCGATGGTAAAAAGACCAGGTCTAAATGCCCTCCGAATCGGTTTTGAGACGGATATAAATCCATTTCAGATGAAACTGGACAGGTGTAAATAAATGTGGTTGTTCAGCGCTAAACTCCTCCCAGACAGAAGTGACTCACGAGTTGTGCATCGCGCCAGAAACAAACAGTAAACGCTGTTTTTTGTAGCATAAAATACGTAACAAGTTTTTCCGTCTTCTTTTTGATTGCATTCTGAAAACTGCATACACCAAAGCGTCTTCCATCTCAATTACCCCGGAAATGAGGTCAAATATATTTGCATTTTAGGCGGGAATAGAAAGATCGGCTCGATATCCGATTCGCCGAGACGCATTTATGTGGCCTAATGGAATGGAAATGGAACAGCTTTAACAAATCTGATAGCTATCGGATCTGAGAAAACACATGAAGTGACCAGGTGTAAAAAGCCCCTCGGATACCGTACCTTTGTATAGGCAGTGCTTGGATTTAAACAATAGTTCATCGAGACATACAGTATATGTAACGACATTATATGCCAAACATGCGTAACATAGAAAAAGAAATACTAGATGTCACAATACACGAAAGGATGCAGTTTCAAATGCAGACCACATTCGTATTAAGTGTGTAATCGAGTAAGGAAGGATTTCTGAGCTGTTTTTGCATTATAGGTATTACGAGAGCCTGTACGACACAGCAGAGTACCTGAATGTGAGCTACCCTCCTAACCTGAGCCCAGAGGAGCAGCTAGAGTATGAGACAGAGGCTGCTAAGGTACCACTATCTTAGCCAGAAATACAACCTTATCGATAAGTTTGTTCTCGTTCGGTTGAAGTAAAGGACGTGTGCCTATTATCTCTTTCTCATGTTTCTAGTCTCTGGCCGAAGTGGCCACTCTGGTAGCTCGCTCACTGTATAAACAGGCTGGAGGAGAAAACAGCATGCTTATGAACATCACTACTGATACAAAGACCGTGAGTCATATGATGCACATGATTCACTCACACGATCACATGATCTGTCGCTGGAGGAAGTCGAAGCACTGAGAGCAATTCTTTCTGTTTGTTACAGATGGCCAAGTTGCTGTACGGCTTTCTGGTTAAGTCTAATAACAGCTGGTTCCGTTCCTTGCTGCCTCAACACCTGGTGTCAAAAGAGAGCAATTCCATTTTGGGTTTGTTTTTTGTTTGTTTTTTTGTCGTTAAATATTCACTTTCCACACTCTTCAACGCTCCCTCGTTCATTTTTGTTCTCGTTCCTCCGCAGGTCCAGGTCCTCCTCAATACTATGTCAGCCTGACTCAGAACCAACAACCTAAGAGTGTGACCACGTTTGTGAAGTACATTCTGGCCAATATGACCGGCACAGCCACCAACCTGAACGAGAGCCAGTGCCAGAATCCGAAAGACGTCCCCGGCGAGAGCAAAGACGTACGTCACGACATGACACCGACGTCTATGGAGCTTTTACTCCTAAACTATAAGAGCAGACGCCGGTTAAATGTGTGGCGCAATAAGAACAGCAGAGATCCTTGTGTTGTTTCAGAGGGGAATGTTTAAGTAATTTGAAATAATAATTATTTCAATGAAGATTCAATACTCTGATAGCAACTCCATGTACCGCACACGCACGAGTAAACAATCGGATTTCTTTCAGACAAACATTTGCTGTTGCTTTACAGTTCGTCGGCGAAGTCACTAACGACAAGCGACACCTTTCACTTCTTCCTAGGCATCTCGTATTTTTCTCACGCCAGCACACACGCACAGACGTCCAATCGTTTGTGATTCACGCATTTCGAATCATATCGAATCATATCCTGCATGCAGCTGATATAGACAACAGTCATTTCGTTAGTATGCACGTAAAGACACTCATTCAGAATTACCCTATAGTGAGAACGTCTCTCTTGCTGTTGTGTTGCAGCTCTACATGTACGATTGGGTGTCTGGTCCTGCGTCAGAGAACCACACGGCAGGAGAACCGTTTTGTGTACGTGCACCCGTGCGCCTGGCGAAAGCGGTGTCCCCCGCATTCGAGCTTCGGCAGTACGGTTCCAGAGAGTACTCCACGTGGACAGAGTCACGCTGGAAGAACATCAACGCTCGTATCTTTCTAGTCGCAAGTCCACAATTACAGGTAACGTAGTGAATCCAGTGGAGCAGAAGAATGTTTTATCAATCGAGAAAAATAATCACTACAGATGAAATACAAGTTCTGGTGTATTTCTGAACAAAAAGATTGCTTTTTTCTTTTCTTTTTTCTTTCCCACAGATGCTGACACTAGGAGTGGGCATAGCTGTTTTGCTGGTGTCTCTGGTGGCGACTTACTTTATCAGCTCAAAGGCGGACATTCTGTTTAGTTCTGCACACGATGCCCCAAATACCACGTACTGAACCCGCTCAGCCCACAGAAGATCTCACATTCATATACATTCATACAGACTTTATTACCACTATTCATCCTTCCACGTTAATTTATAACTCTGTAACACTGTTCAGTCTCCAGCATTACAACTCCGTACACAGACGTCTATGCATCGACCTGCCGATGTGCAAAGGGCCGTCCTGCAGGAATGTTTACTCACGTGCAGACCTATTCTCCTCAGACAACTTTATTCCAAGCTGGTAGAGAAAATGCACCATAATATTTAAAGACTAACTAGACCTGGTCTGATCTGGACACTGGACTGAACTCAACTTTTTAAGGCCAGGTTTACGGACTGTACAGAAAACACGAGTCGGAGTAAGATGTCCAAAATATTTTATTTTTTTTTCCTTTTTTTTTTTTTTAAATTGCAGAACTTTTTTGTGCGTACTGTACTCTGGTGTCGGCACTAATCTGTTGTTTTTTCTTTTCTTTCTTTTTTTTTTTTTTAATAGTGCTTATGTAATTTGTGTTGTGTGTGAGTGTGAGTGAGGATATTAAAGCAGCAGTAAGGCAAATCATTGCAATGAAAAATAATTAGCCCTTTTCCCAGATGTTGAAGTTGCTGTTGTATGACTTGCCAGTTGCCTTTTTAAGGATAATCTTGACAAGGATTAGTTCAAGTGGGGCATGAGCTCATTTCCAGGCCAGAAAGATATTGATCAGACCCTTTATAGCATTACAATATTGTGAATAAAAGTTGTTTTGTTTTGGTTTTTTTTGTAAACAGCTGCATCGTTAATGTGCGTGTGTTCGCATGTGTGTGGTGTGAAAGAAAATGAGGAATCACAGTCAGTCAGTATCGACTGTTCGTGTGTCTGTAAGCAGTATGTGCAATAGATGTAACGAATCAATTCAACCTTCTGTGTAAGACTTTATTATGCATTATTTTCTGTCTAATCTGAAATACCACTACTAACCTTTAAAGATCGCAAGGTGAAAGACCTTGTAACTATAAATCGCTGCGGTTACCAGAGCTGCATGTTCAACTGTTTGAGAACACCGAAAAAAAAACAAATCAACAGTAGATGAAATGGTTTCATTTCTAGTGTTAATCTTTTTTTCTGTGAGAATGAATTTAATTAGAACCTGATGCTTTGATTACAGAATAAACATGGATTATTTGACCAAGCTTCCACTTGTTATTATTTCATCTAAAATGACTAGAAAAATGGTCGACCTTATGGACGTTTTTTCTAGACTAAGAATACACTCTGGACAAGAACAGCACAACACACAGACACACACTCATTCACACCAACAGTAGGACAATTAAACAAGCTCAGGATTAAACCTTGACCCTCAAAGCTGTCAAGCAGCAATTCAACCCAATGAACCTTGTCCACTTGCCAGATTTCCAGATACTGTATGTTGGTTGCAAAACCAAACCCAGAATGCTGAGTGTTCTTTTGCTAATTATCTATCTATCTAGTGAAGAAAGCAGTGCCAGAGGTGCATTGTATTTTAGTTCGGTTGCAGTCCAGGGACTTTACACTATTATATAAAACTAAAGTTTTCGGTGCTTGTGTGTGAATCCTGATAATACATGAGCTGGATTTGACATGTAAGTAAGATGTGGAGCTTATGTATCCTAATGTCTCTTTTTATGTCTTAAAACCAGCAGCTCTGTTACTCTTATGTGTTTAATATTGTATATGACTCCGTTATTTCTATTCATCTTCATGCATCTTTGTGTTTTATGTGGATTTTTCTCATGACGGAGTGCATTTTATTTCGTTAGTAAAACAGTATCGACATCGTTATCACGGTAGTAAATGGTAGAATAATAAGAACATAGTAACATACCGTATATAATGTGTTGTACAATTCACAAACATCATACAGTATTAAAAAAAACTTGTTAGGTATCCATGATTAGTAGAATCTAATTCTTACAGTACATGGAGGCTGTGTATTTACAGGTCGCATTGCAAATTCAGTTTTCCTGTTGCAGTTAAAATGTAATCGAATCCAATAACGTTCAACTCAACAACACAGTTTTAAGATCTTCAAGAAGCTCAGAAGTCCAAAGATGTCTGGTTATTACAGCATTGTAATTCTCTTCACATCTAACATCTGGAAAGACTCTATGGTCGTAAAATACAAAAAATACATGATGTGTGAAATGCCAAATTACTGTCGAATAATTCTTTCTTTTTTCTCAAAAAGGTTGAAGAATCTGATTAAACAAGTTAGAACGTAAACATTTCAGTCTATGATGTGAGACCTTAATAAGAACATCGCAGTTGTCAAATGTTTGGTGTCATTAACAGATGAGTGTGATATCAGAAAAATGTGTGAGTCGGATTCAGTTTGCCAGTTTGTACGTTCTTTCCGTCTAAGAAACTGCACTTAGTTATGGCTCTGAGGATAGTGGTACAGAGCTTTGACTACTGATTTCGGTTTCTTCATTTCTCCCTTGCAGACATGCTGCACAGACGAAAGACTAAATGTGATTGACTTTTGGAAATCAAGAGGCCTGGCTTTTTTTTATTTATTATTATTATTATTATTATTATTATTATTATTACTAACCTTGGCAAGCTGCGTTCAGCCTACATATTATTTAGGACAATGGCATTTATACCTGTGGTTGACTTCGATGTCTACAAACTTGGTACCAGCGACGTCACTGACGAGAAATTGCAAGAGTTAGGCGAAGAAATTCGAAAGGCCTTCACTGATGTGGGGTTTGTGTTTCTCAAAAACACTGGAATAGAGCAGAAAGAGGTGTGTACTTCCATTCGATCAGTTTCTCTCAATTTGAGACATTAAAAAGACATTAAAGAGTGAGTTCATTTTCAGTATTTGCAGAAAGTCTCTTGTCTTTATTAGGTGGATCATGTCATGGACATTTCTAAGAAGTTCTTCCTTCTTCCTGAAGAGGAGAAAAGACCCTACAGTAGGGGCAATTACACAAATAACGGCAATCACGGATGGGTGTCCTCCGAAAGAGAAAGGTAACTGACTCTTGTCATTTGTATAAAGACACCAGGTTTGGAAATATTTCTGATTATTTAAAGTGAAAATTCAATCTCACTTTCCACAGTTTAAATCCTCAACGTCCAGGAGACTTGAAGGAGGCCTTTAATACTACATCTCTGAAGGCTGATATAGTAATGTTATTTTAAACACCACTGCAACAGCTAGTGATTTATAACTGAGAATATTATGGAGGAAACTCTAATTATGCTTTTCACCATTGCTTAGAATTGGCCCTCTGATGGTTTTCGTGATATCAAAGTGGACTTTTTCATGCGCTGTAAGGAGCTCTCTCTCCGTGTACTGAGGGTCATGGCTCTCAGTTTAGGCCTGGATTCAGAGTTTTTTCTCAAAGCACACAAGTACATTGGAAGTAAGTTAAACACACACATTTTTGTGTTGCTTTATTTTTAGAAAAAAATCCATTGACACAAATGAACCTTGTATATGAATAAAAAGTTCCATAAGCGACTCAATGAAACGTCTCTCTACAATCACACAAAGATTTACTATCAGAAATCCATACTCACTGGATCACAGATATTCCTGTCTATGTTAAGGTGATGCTAATGACACCACCCTGCGCTCTCTGTATTATGGTCCGGTGAAGGCTGAGTGTGCGAAGAAAGATCAGATCCGCTGTGGTGAGCACTCAGACTATGGCAGCATCACTCTAGTCTTCCAGAGCCAAGAGGCAGGGCTACAGGTAAGAAAGATTTCACAGCAAACAAACAGTACCTGACCCTGATGCACCATTTCCTGTCATCATCATCATTATGTTGGCTGTTTGATCTTAAGCAGATCTGTACAGTTCATGTATAAGTTCATGACTTTGTCTGACTTTCGTAGTGAAGTACACTAATAAATATTTAACTTGCCATATGTTTCCCTTTTAGGTATTAAACAAGAATAAGGAGTTTATCTCAGTCCCAAGCATCCCTGGAACAGTGCTGATCAACATCGCAGACCTGATGCAGAGGTGGACCAGTGACGTCTTTGTATCTGCTGTAAATACGCCCATTAGTTCACAGTAAATCCTTGTTTTCTACAAACGTTACATCATTTATTTTATATTTAAAGTTACACACATCTTTTTCAGATGCACAGAGTTCTACTACCCCCTGAGAATGACTCAAGCACAAGGCAGTCGTTGGTGTTCTTCGTGCAGCCGGATAACGATGCCATCATTAAGTGTTGTGATGGCTCAGACAAATATCCTCCTGTGAACTCACTGGATTATCTGCTGTCAAGATTCAACCTCACTTATGGCAAGAAATAGAAACGTGATTCTCCTTACATGTGTGTAGAAAATTTCTCACCAGAGGCTACAATAACACCCTTCTTCCATCAGCATGTTTACATACACATTAATATAATCATTACTGATTTGATCTGATGTTGACTTCAAATTTGTGATCAAATATTCATTGAAATTTGTCTTGTTTAATGTCCAAGCTGTGGAATTTGACCAATTGTGTAATTTCTTTTAATTAGACACCTTCAATGATTTATAGAATTATTTTTTATAGATTTTTCTATCCTTAATTAAAAGTAACAAAATAATTTGGACTCAGGGAATTTTTATAGGCAACTTCTTTTTAGCCTAAATAAAAAAAAACTCTTTATATACTTTATAATTGAGAATTGTATTCTAATCTTGTACTACTATTTCAATGTTCTGTGTTGACTGACAATCATTAACAATGCATTATTAATGCAAATAAAGTTTGATACATCGTCAAAGCAAGTCAACTTGCTTGTGTGTGTATTTCTGGAGCAGATCTGATGAGATTTCATTACTTCTGAATTATTCTACTAGATTGTCAAGCATAGAGATTAAAATATGCAGTGCATTATTATTATTATTATTGTTATAATTATTATTGAATTGTATAGTTTCCATTACATATTCTACACCTACAGCTCTCTCTCTCTCTCTCTCTCTCTCTCTATCTATCTATCTATTCTTTCTTTCTTGTTTGCTTTTTTTTCCATAGTCCGCCTTCTATTAAACTGTGCCACATTTACACCATTACAGCAAGCATGCCGCGTTTCCGAGGAAAAAAACACAAGAATTGCATTGAAAAAGGTCCGAATTCTGAGATATAAACTTGCAATTAACTTTAATTTTTATTAAAAACTAGCTTTCACGCGTTCTCTTTCTACGCGGTGAAGAAGGGGCAGTGTTTTAGTTCCTATTATATACCATAGATATCTATACACTTAGATGTCGCCTTGGGGTCCGAAAAATGCGTCAAAACCGCCGCCATCTTTGTACAGTGCTCCTTTACCTCAAATGCATAGACGATGCCGGACTTTTGTGCTGCGTTTGGATGTTCAAACGGAAGAAATCTAAAAACCAGACAGCAAGGGATTACATTAGACATGTGAGAATGTGCTTTATGATATTGAATGTTAGAAAAGTATATTTCTGGTTATGTTGGTTTGTTTCAGTCCTTGGTTACCGACCGCAGCTAATCCCTGCTAGTTACCCATTAGTTGTTGACAGTTAGGAAAACAGTGTTTGTAGATTCCGAAGCTCTTAATAAGGACATTAAAAATTGACCAATGCTTTTTTGCTTAAAGGTGAAAAGACACAACTTTATGTATGTTCTGTAAGATTCCCTTATCTGTCAAACATATTAGTATTAGATTGTCCTGGACTTAACACAAGCAGGATGCTCTTTTATCAAGTTACTTCACTTAAGGATATATTTAATGACATTATGCCTGAAAAGGGTTTGGATTTTTTTTTTTTATCGTATGTTAATTAAAATAAAAAATTGTATAATATGACTTGCTGTTTAGATTTGTTTTGTTTTTATTGCATTTATATGATATTTATGTTTTTGTAATTGAATTTTGCCATGAAAATAGCTTTTGATTGCTGACATGGTATTAAATAAAATAATCAGAATCTGAATCTGTTTGATTCCCAAGTGATAAACAGAGGTGTCAGTCATGAACAAGTTGCAGGGACACTAAACACTTTTTTAAATGGTTAACTCAGCTGACTGTCCTGGAAGGATGTCATCAGTTAGCTTGGCAGTGTAACACACAAGTTCAGCCTCAAAGTCAAACTTTGGTTTTTTTTGTTTTGTTTTTTTTTTGTAGTTTATGTGACTTTATTACATACTTATTTAATGTGGCAAATGTATCGCGAGAAAGGAATAAATAAAAGATTGAACAGTCTTTGGCACCCCAACTATCTAACTTTCACATTATGTTCCTCTCCGATTTGTGATTTGCTTCCACCTGCAAATTGCTTTGTGTGTCATATTTAATAAACCGATACAATTTAAATGTTTAAATGAACATGTATAGTCACACCATTGTAGCAGTGTTGTATACAGTAGGCTATAAGGTAAGTAGTGATTGTTCATTTGAAGTTTACTCAAGTGGAAGTATGGAAGTAATAAACTTACACCTACTAGCACTATGCATTATATTGTGAAAAAGTAGATCATCTTCATATCAAAACCTTAAATTTTCTCTGGACTTAATGATAAATACATGTCTGACCTTTGGAATGAACCAAAAAAAATAGAAATCGAATTCATGACGATTTATGGTGATTTTATTTCATTGCCTACATTGACGTTGATGCATTAAGAGGAGGGGGTCACCTGTACAAAGGTGGCGGCTCAACTGACGCATTCGTTCCAATGTACTGCCGTATACAAGGCGACATCTAGTGTATATGTCTATGGTTACATACAACTAAAGTTTTCGGTTCTTGTGAGTGAATCCTGATAATACATGAGCTGGCATTTTACATGTAAATAAGATGTGGATCTTAAGTGTCGTAATTTGAGATATTTATTGGGTTATTTTTGTGTTTAAAAGCATCAGCTCTGATGTATCGCCTCTTGTACGTGTCTATGCGTTTGGTGCTTGTTGTATTTTTTGTTGTTATTAGTCTTCTAATGTATTCTTTTGTTCACATGTTTTTGCCATTATGGAGCGATTTCGCGTGCTATATTAAAAAGGGAAAAGCAAATTATATTTGCAATTACGTTTCCTACTTGTCGTTGTAAAAATAAATAAATAAATAAAATATACGTGATGTAATTCACAGAGAAGTTTGCAAGTGCGCAAAAACCGTTATGTTTCCGTTACGCGCACGCACAATGTATGGCAAATTTCAACTGGAAAAACAAACTCCATCTGCAATCAAATTTCTTATTTCCTTCCAGTTACGACCCTGCTATATTTTAATCTCAATCCTCAATTTTCTAATTCACTTCCTCTGGAGCCTGAAACATCTCATTCGCAATTCCTTTTGTATTTCGCGTTTCCATTCAGTACCTGCGCATAAACCGGTCAAACCGTGTTGGGGTTTGGATCATATTATGGGCCGTGTTTGTATCTGTGTAGAAGTGAATTCGATTCTGGTTTTATTTACAATGGATATGATTGGTGAAGTTGTTGAGGACATTATGATACTCGTGTAACAGTGCCAAGACTTTCAGTTCCTTCTGTACTGAAGAGCTCTTACTGAAAATCCATTTCATTTTAGACAGGTTCACATATAATATCAAATTCCTACATTAAACATACATTCTCTCAGTCCTGATTTGATTTTTTTCATTTATTTCTCCCTACATTTTTTTAGGACAATGGCATTTGTACCTGTGGTTGACTTTGAAGTCTACAAACTTGGTACCAGCGACGTCACTGACGAGAACTTGCAAGAGTTATGCGAAGAAATTCGAAAGGCCTTCACTGATGTGGGGTTTGTGTTTCTCAAAAACACTGGAATAGAGCAGAAAGAGGTGTGTACTTCCATCCTAACAGTTTCTCTCAATTTGAGACATTAAACAGACATTAAAGAGTGAGTTCATTTTCAGCGTTTGCAGAAAGTCTTGTCTTTATTAGGTGGATCATGTCATGGACATTTCTAAGAAGTTCTTCCTTCTTCCTGAAGAGGAGAAAAGACCCTACAGTAGGGGCAATTACACAAATAATGGCAATCACGAATGGGTGTCCTCCGAAAGAGAAAGGTAACTGACTCTTGTCATTTGTATAAAGACACCAGGTTTGGAAATATTTCTGATCATTTAAAGTGAAAATTCAATCTCACTTTCCACAGTTTAAATCCTGAACGTCCAGGAGACTTGAAGGAGGCCTTTAATACTACATCTCTGAAGGCTGATATAGTAATGTTATTTTAAACACCACTGCAACAGCTAGTGATTTATAACTGAGAATATTATGGAGGAAACTCTAATTATGCTTTTCACCATTGCTTAGAATTGGCCCTCTGATGGTTTTCGTGATATCAAAGTGGACTTTTTCATGCGCTGTAAGGAGCTCTCTCTCTGTGTACTGAGGGTCATGGCTCTCAGTTTAGGCCTGGATTCAGAGTTTTTTCTCAAAGCACACAAGTACATTGGAAGTAAGCTGAACACACACATTTTTGTGTTGCTTCATTTTTAGAGAAAAAACACAGACCCAGACTACTGCACTGAACTGTCAAAATGTAAATAGGGCAACATAGGACACACGCTGACCTGCTGTGTGACCGACGAGTGAATGACGGTCTTGAATGAACTCAAACCTGACATGCTGAATTACACATGAACTGATCTCTGCCATGACCTAAAAAACACAGACCTTAACACAGGAATGATTCCTGGTCAGGACTGAATGGTTTGATAACTCTGACTATGAAACATTGAATCCATTGACACAAATGAACCTTGTTCATGAATAAAAACTTGCTAAGTTCCATAAGCGACTCAATGAAACGTCTCTCTACAATAACACAAAGATTTACTATCAGAAATCCATACCCGCAAGCTTTCGAACTATCTACACCAAACTCGGCCAGCTCCTTTAGGGTGATACTCTGAACAAAGTTTTAAATTGGTGTACCGACTGGTCATTCGGTAATATGCAAAATAAAAAAACATTTTACAACATGGACATGTGACATATTAAAACACTCAGAACAGTGAGGGGAACTTCCTCACGGGTATTCTGATGACGTCACATAATGTCACATGAAAAAAATAATTAGCACAACATGGACATGTGACATATCAAAACACTCAGCCCAATGTGGAGAACTACCTCAAGAGTATTCGGATGACGTCGCATGCTCGTCTCCACTTACCTCCAAATGTTTTGGCACCCTAGCTTTCTGTCTACTTGCTTCCACAAGTAACACGGACCCTTATGTCCACTCGCCTCCAAAAGCAGTGGCCTTTGCGAATACTTGCATCGTCAAAGCCAACATCAAAGTTTGTCGCGACGAACTTCACAAATCTAGTTATTATTGTTCTTGTTGTAATAGTTGGTGTGAAAGCACAAACATTACAGACTGCTCCTTTGAGTAAACTGATCTTAAGCAGATCTGTACAGTTCATGTATAAGTTCATGACTTTGTCTGACTTTCGTAGTGAAGTACACTAATAAATATTTAACTTACCATATGTTTCCCTTTTAGGTATTAAACAAGAATAAGGAGTTTATCTCAGTCCCAAGCATCCCTGGAACAGTGCTGATCAACATCGCAGACCTGATGCAGAGGTGGACCAGTGACGTCTTTGTATCTGCTGTAAATACGCCCATTAGTTCACAGTAAATCCTTGTTTTCTACAAACGTTACATCATTTATTTTATATTTAAAGTTCCACATATCTTTTTCAGTTGCACAGAGTTCTACTACCCCCTGAGAATGACTCAAGCACAAGGCAGGCGTTGGCGTTCTTCGTGCAGCCGGATAACGATGCCATCATTAAGTGTTGTGATGGCTCAGACAAATATCCTCCTGTGAACTCACTGGATTATCTGCTGTCAAGATTCAACCTCACTTATGGCAAGAATTAGAAACGTGATTCTCCTTACATGTGTGTAGAAAATTTACATACAATAACGCCCTACCATCAGCGTGTTTACATACACATCAATATAATCATACTGATTTGATCTGATGTTCACTTCAAATTTGTGATCAAACATTCATTGAAATTTGTCTTGTTTAATGTCCAAGCTGTGAAATTTGACTGTGTAATTTCTTTTAATTAGGCACTTTCATTGATTTATAGTATTATTTTTTTTTATAGATTTTTCTATCATTAATTAAAAGTAACAAAATAATTAGGACTTTTTAGGAATTTTTATAGGCAACTTCTTTTTAGCCTAAATAAAAAAAACTTTATATACTTTATAATTGAGAATTGTATTCTAATCTTGTACTACTATTTTAATGTTCTGTGTTGACTGACAATCATTTACAATGCATTATTAATGCAAATAAAGTTTCATACATAGTCAAAGCAAGTCAACTTGCTTGTGTGTGCATTTCTGGAGCAGGTCTTGAAACTGATGCAATTTCCTACACTCTAAACCCAGATTTTGAGTTAATGAATCCTTTTAAGTGGTCATTACTCATTCTTTGTCGTTTTTTTAAAAAAAAAAAAATCGTTGTCACGTATTAATTCAAATTAGTTGTTTGCACTATTCAGATGAAATATCGAGTGCAATGATCATGTTAAGCAGAGGCAACTTGGTATATGTACATTTCTGGAAGAGGAAGAGGAGGGGGCAGGAAGAGGAAGAGGAGGGGGCAGGAAGGGGAAGAGGAGGGGCATGAAGGGGAAGATGAGGGGGCAGGAAGGGGAAGAGGAGAGGCATGAAGGGGAAGAGGAGGGGCAGGAAGGGGAAGAGGAGGGGCAGGAAGGGGAAGAGGAGGGGCAGGAAGGGGAAGAGGAGGGGCAGGAAGGGGAAGAGGAGGGGCAGGAAGGGGAAGAGGAGGGGCAGGAAGGGGAAGAGGAGGGGCAGTTTGGTCCTCGGCGCGCAAACCCTGGATTTTTGAAAGCAGTTTGAAACGGTGAGTGTAAATGGTCTAATATATAGAAATCTTTCTGACAATAAATGATTACCCTAAAACCGATGTTAGTTAAATGTTAATAGTTTAGCTTAGTGTAAATGTGACGATTGATACTATTTTTTTTTTCTCATTTGCTGTCCGTTCACAGTAACATGAGCTATTTCTGTCAGGTCACATTTAATAACGTTAGCCAATGTTCCCAGTTGCAACGTTTGTATTTCGCTGGCATAAGTCTTTTTTTTGTTGTTGGTTCATATAAGCGTGTATGCATGTAATCGTGCTTGTCGCTAACGGTAGAATGTCTCAGGTGTAGTACAATAAGCGTTTCTTAAAGTTTCTTTTGAAACTTTTATTTTTTGTTCTTTTGTAGTAGCAACTTAAACTGTAAGGTTTTACAGTGAAAGTGATTTGCTAATCTAAACGTTTTCTTGTGCTCTGTTTTCACAGGTTCTTTTTAAGATGCAGTGTACAGTGTTTTGTGAATTTATGTGACAAACGAGGTTACCTATTAAAACATTATAGTTATCATCAGCGCTAAGCTAACCTCAGAAGCCATGCCTGTTTTTTGTTCTCAAGATGCACAGGGTGAATCTTTGAACAGATTCTTGTTCCGATTGTGCAGTCAGTGCATGCAGTAAGTGCTCTTAACATTTACCAGTGTTCTACGCTTATAGTGTACTGTATGTTAAAACTGCATGTTGTTGTATGTATTGCATGTTGTACTGCATGTTGTACTGCATGTTGTTGTATGTATTGCAAAACTGCATGTATTGATATTATCAACTCAAAGGTTGTCACCAGTGCGTGCAGGAGTGTGTGCATGTACCCTTTTCCCTTTATTGTTATCCATTTTAATGCTTTATGGTTGAATACTGAATTTTCCACTGTATTGTTAACATTGTGAACTTGAGTATATTGCAGTGTTATCTATTTTTTGTCAACAATAAAAAAAAATTGAAATGGTGTTATTGTTTAATTTCTTGTTAAATTTATATATAAAATCTCATTTAAGTAGTACAATTTAAATTATAAGACATTAATAGTTGTTTTATAAAACATATGCTCAAAAACATAAGTAATGTGAACTAATGAATTTCAGTAAAGTCTACTAATGTAAACTTGATTTGTCTATCGCATGACTTGAGATTCTATGTTCAAACAACTTCACTTGTTAAGTTTTATTCTGTGTAAAACAAATGGATTCGTGCAACCGGTTTCCTCGAAAATTTCGTCAACTAATTCGGGTTAAGAGTGTATTTATGCGACATTTACTTACCAATTTGGTAGATGGTTATTTCTGAATGTAGATTTAAATGAAACGTAGGAGTAAAGTCTATATCTATTCACTCCATTTAAATTATATTTGATCCCTCAATCTATACATTATTGCAGATGCGATTTTATTACTTCTAAATTATTCTACTAGATTGTCAAGAATAGAGATTAAAATAAGCCGTGCATTATTATTATTATTGTTGACAGGTGAGCACTTTGAGTGATGTAAATGTTCCGCATCAGGAGCTTAAACCTCGGTGTTTCAGATGATATGTTAGAATTTAATTCATTCACTATTAAACGATACCACTGTATAAATCTGCTATGAAGCAATACAATTTGTTGCAGGAAAATAACCTTGCTAATTATTATTCACATCAATTTAAAAATATGTCTTCTTGTTTTACACACGAGTTGTATGACCTTTATTCATTCATTCATTCATTCATTTATTTTCAACCACTTATCCGAACTCTTGGGTCACGGGGAGCCTGTGCCTATCTCAGGTGTTATCGGGCATCAAGGCAGGATACACCCTGGACGAAGTGCCAACCCATCTCAGGGCTCACGCAATCACACACTACGGACAATTTTCCAGAGATGCCAGTCAACTTACCATGCATGCCTTTGGAGGAAACCGGAGGAAACCCCCGAGGCACGGGGAGAACATGCAAACTCCACACACACAAGGGAAGGCGGGTATCGAACCCCCAACCCTGGAGGTGTGAGGCGAACATGCTAACCACTAAGCCACCGTGCCCCTCTGTATGACCTTTATTTTATGGTATTAAATTTAGAATGAATTTTATGCAAAATGGATGTTTACTCGATTAATTTCAATTTCCTTATGCATCAGTCCTAACTGTTGCATCATTACACACCTGTTTATGCACTTTACATGTGAGCATAATCCAGACACAATTGGGGATTCAACCCCAACATAAACAAAAACACATCAGGAACAAAGTTTAACATATTGGATATCCCGGATAGCCGTCTTTAACCCTCTGAGGTCTAAGGGTATTTTTAGGGCCTGCAAGTTTTGTCATACTCTGACATTTGTGCTTTTTTCAGTTGCTTATGAAGATATAAATGGCTAACATTTTAAATCACTTGAATAAGGCCATAAAACACATACAGAACATTGGTTCACAGGACTTTTGAGAACTGGATCTGGTAGTCTATAGAGTTTTTGCTTCAAAATTATGTGAAAATCATATTGTTTACTTGCTCACAGAAAACTATATATTGATTTAAATTTTCTAAGACACTTTTTCTTTGTAAAGGGCATATGCAAGTAGGCGTCAACTATCATGAATATTGGTGTGATTCACACCTGCGATTAAGGCCTGCATAATGAGCTGCATAATGAGCCTTTCAGGAGAGAGGAGTTACAAGAAAGAATGTGAGGACAAAATAAATGTGTATATTTTTTGTTTGTAGTTTGTTTAGAATATTTAACTATCACACAAAATAACTTTAGAAGTTAGTAATAACACAGAAGACACAATCAGGGCAAAACTGTGCAACAAAAAAGTGTCAACAGGAAGAGTGCAAGATAAAAATGGGTGTAAGGTTTGTATAGGAGCCCACTAACCTACTCCGTCACATAGTACCCAGAATTGAACAGTTATGCATCTTTGTGCCACTCTATAAGAAACAGTTCCTTTTCAGCTGAACACACAAGTGAACATCACATCACAAGCTCTTACCATGCTTTCACAGGTCCGGATTTATGATAAAGACACTTATTTCCAGCAGTGTTGTATAAAGAATACTTGAGTAAAACTTTGGTAGAAGTGAAAGTCACCTTTTAGAATATTACTCATGCAATAGTCTTAAAGTATCTTATATATACTGTACTTAAGTATCAAAAGTAATTTAATGTACACTGTAAAAAACGATTCGTTGGCTGAACAACTCTTACTTATAAAAAATAAATAAACTAAACACAAATAACAAAGTAATTTTAACTTTCCAACCTCTACTTAGCATATATAGTGTCTGTAACATAAATATATGTTAGGTGAACCTAAGTGTATGCCTAAATATAATGAAAAAACATAAATCACGTCAACTAGTATTAAAACTGCATCAAAACTAATTATAACATAATATTTTAAGTATATGACTGAGCCACGTAAAATCCAAATCTGGAAAAAACTGGATCCATTTTGTGATGCACATGTGAAGATGGTGGAAAGAGGTAAGCTTAACTTTCTATAAATATTTCATTTTGAGGTTTTAACATTAATAAACACTTGTTTGTAGTGTTAGGTAAAGATATTGTCTGAAACGCAAAGAGGTGAAGACGCTAAAAAGAGGTAAGATTTGTCGTTTTAACGTACATTCGTTTATTTGTGTTATTTTTGTGGTCAAGAAAGAAACTTTTTAAATTGATTTACTGAATTGCTACCAATTTAGCTTCAACAATTAGAATTGTGTTACTTAAATACTTATGAAAGTCTAGTTTGTACAAATAAGTTACTGTATGAAAGGAGGAACGATTGTGCGACTGCTAAAAGCAGTGTGCCTCCATCGAATGAATGTTCTAGTGGTTAATTTGTTTGTTTCAGAGGAATATGACCATGCATGGCGTTGGCACGTTTGCATTAAGATAATTCGGACGAAGCTGTTCCCGCCCTGGTCCGTGTAATATTAGGTCATTTTAGTATATATAATCTTTTACTGAAAAGGTCTATGTTAGTAAGACACTGCAATGTCTTGCCTATTCATACTAAATATAAAACTGTTTTTTTCTCCTCCTAGTTCAGAGCAAGAAAGTGTTGCAAAGGGGGCAGCATAAAGGAAGTGTCCTGTAGGAAGTGAACTTTCATTTGTCAATTTGACACATTTGTTGTACATTCATGATGTGTGGTTTTAGGCTTCACCATTGCATTGCAGCCTGTTTCAAAAAATAAAGTGAAATGCTTTATTTTGTGTGATTTGCATGTGTAATTTATTTTAGTGAACTGAAATATGGTGACCCATACTAGGAATCTGTGTTTAACTCATCCAAGCAGCAGTGCAGTATGCAGACCAATAGCTGATAATCTACAATAAGTTAAAATTTTACATTGGTTCAACTCAGTTAATTGTCTTTTTTTTTTTAACATAAATGAGCATTTAACATTAACTTGAAATTACTTAGTAGATTCTATCATGTTACATATATTTTTAAATAAACAATGTTGTGTGTACCCAAAAATTTAAGTACATAACAACGGTTTTCTTGTTAATTTTAAGTAATTTTTTTCCAAGTTGGGTTTTTAAAAAGTGTGATGCAAAAATGGTGCATAAATATTTTAAGTATATCCAACACATCATTTTTACCAGAGTACTTAAGTATTTGAAGTAAAAGTAAAAAGTAAAATTTTCTGATTTTCTGAAGGCATAAGAGCAGGGACGGTTCTAGGGTTTCATCTTTAGGGGTTTTAGCCCTCAGTGAGAATTTAAAACAAGAAGAGTTTTATATTATATATTATATGACTACATAGTAAGCCAAAAGTTATGGTATTATTAAATGGCAAAAGTGGACACCAAAATTATATGCATGATGTAATGATGCCAGTCTTGAATCAAATCAGTTCATGTATGTGTGCATTCTCTACGAAGAGTGTGTCCAATGTCATTAATAATAACAAAAAAAAATTCTAAAGACAAAATCAATAAATGTTATTTTTATTTAGTATTTGATGGATTGTTTGCATTAATATTTTGTTTGTGCTATCAGCTCTGGTAATAAGAATAGTGAAATTTCACTGCTTTTGGTTTTGGTTTGCCTGTGCTTCTCCGTAGAGCGTGCAGACGTGCGTAATGCAGGGATTCGCCAAACCTCCCTTATTGGAGTCGCACACATTTCTTCTGATTTTATTTTGTAGTAACGAAGATGCTTAGTGGGAATATAACGGAGTAAAAGTACATTTTTTCTAGGAAATGTAGTGGAGTAAAAGTGAAAGTTGACGTAAATTTAAATAAAGTACAGATACGTGAAATTTCTACTTAAGTACAGTAACGAAGTATTTTTACTCCGTTACATTACAACACTGCTTTCCAGTAGTTGCCTGGGTTATATATGCATGTGTGGCGGAGCTATCAATACAGGGGTGGGACCCATTTGGGTTAGGGGTGTGTTTGTTTTGGTGATTTCAAATGTCGACATTGGCTTTCAAAAATCGGAGAGCCTGCCTTTCAGTTCTTTTCGGCCTTAACAGGAGATTATGCTACAAAACGGGTATACGCGTTTATCTCCAGTGTCCAGAGGGTTAACTATTAAAGACAAATAATTCAAGGATCCACACCTTCCACCTTACTCCTAAACCCCAACATATAATATAATAATGTGTTGTATACCCTCTGGATCTCCCTGATTCCTCCTGATGCTGAACATCTGAGTGGAGTTTCCTCACACATGACTCACTTTCCACTGCTGTATGTGCTTCCACATGAATACTCTAAAGAAAAAGCTTCCTAAAAAACAATTAATGTCTAAACTTCACACTTGATTCTTGAATAATCTCAACTGGATCCTGTAGGTTTGTATCTTAAACACTGATCATGCTGACCAGCTCTTTACACCTATCCAGTAGTAGAAGAGAAAGTAGCCAGCTACCCCAGAAAATGGTGTCGTCCCTTTTAATCTGTTTTTTATGATTTTTTTCCTTGCCACTGTTATCTCTGCACTTTATAATCATGTAAAAATATATAATCGAACAAAGTAATCCAGTCAAATTGAAATACTGACCAGTGCTGCCAGGAGATATTTATATAAATAGTATTTTGAGTCATGAGCAAAACCACACCAAGGCAGCAGGATTCAACTTCCTCTTTGATGCATGCTAACATTTACAAGCACATTTGTTCTTGTCCATCTCTGCTCTAATGTGCATCAGGAATCCATGAATTACCTTTTAGTGCATTGTATAATCTTTGCATTCTTGCCAATTGCACAACAATTTCTGTGACAGTTAAATTGATCACCTTTGTGAAATGTCAGACAATGTAACGAAAATGATATATAGGCTATCAGACGAAGAGATCGAGCTACTGTGGTGTGAATATGTGGCCAACTCTTGCTGTATCTCCGAAAGGCTACTCTGTCACAACCCACAGTTTCCTGTAAACTGCTTTCACACACTCATGCAGAATTAAGACACATACACACACGCACTCACAGACACACACCATCCATCTCATCGACCGTCACTTCAGCATCAGCGTCGGCTTCGGCTCTATCCTCTTCACCTCTACTCACTTTGCCAGAATGTACGGATCAGTGATATTGATCCTCGTGCTCCTGAATATTGGAGCTGCCGGTGAGACACCATTGACCTCTTTGATTAGATATGTACTCGTGTTAAAGCTCTGTTTCGTCTTTCAATTTTAGTCAAGTTCTAATTCAGATGGTATTTACTGTTATAGTTTGTTTTTATTTATCATTACAGTGTATTTGTAATGTAAAGAACAGATTTTTTATAGCTGTTATGGATAGAGGATAGGTCTTTCTGCTGAACATCGTACGATGAGTAACATCCGTTAAATACCAAAGATAAGTATAAGATCATAAATCCTGTACATATCTAGGTACAGTACTGAAACACTTTAGTCCAAAATGTCTACGCTTAACTTTTGTGCCATTTCTAGTGAAATACACTGACTGTAGTTACTTCCCTTTTTTCTTGTGGAAGAGTTTTGAAGAAAATCTTAGAGTTTCGTTTAGTTCAGCTAAGGCTGAACCCTGAATTTGATCTCACTGGATGTACAGTATATGAGTAAATGATGGCTCTGAAGCAGTATAGAAACCTGGTGATAGTGATGTGTGTAAAAACTGTTTTTTTTATGGAATCTGAAATATATATGTTGAATGTAAAGTTTAACATGGTGTGGACATTTGGGCAATAAAGAAATGTGATTTTGGATACTTTTGGGTAAAGTTCAGGGTTTAAGTTTTCTGCTTAAATGGAAGCACATCAGTGAAAATAAGCTAAAAAGGTACTTACACAAGATTGTGTTTGTGTATGTGTGTGTGTGTGTGTGTGTGTGTGTGTGTGTGTGTGTGTGTGTGTGTGTGTGTGTGTGTGTGTGCCCTTTCAGAGGCCGTGGGTAATTTATGTTATATCCTTGATGGGATTTTGATTATCTATGGCATTGTGCTGACGATCCTCTACTGCAGATTGAGGGTGAGTTACATTACTTATCATTTCTGCATGCTCACACTAAAAATCAGATTTTTTCCCATTACGCACAACATTTATAACAGCGTTCAAATCCTTTCTTTCATTAGGTACATTTTTTATTAAAACATTTGACACCAAATCATTCGCACTGTTCGTCCTATTATTATAAAACATTTTCAATACAGTTAATTTTATAGTTCAAATTATCTGGAGTTTTCCACACATTAGTCCAGTAAAACATCTTTTAACGTGTTCTTAACCATAGATGGAATTATGAGTAAGGTTTTTGTGAACAATGAAAGCTATGAGCGTATCAAATTGGTGGTTTACAACTTGAAAAATAATTGGTGAAATCATAAATGAACTAAAAATTTGACTAAAAATGGACTAAAATAAACAAACAAACAAAAAAACCCATCTGATTCACTAAAGGGTTTTTAATAAATATAATTATTAAATTATTATATAATTGCCCAATTATTCAGATTTTATCCTATTATTTAAATGTTTATCATTGTAATTTGGTTGTATATTAGGGTGCACTTTTGTTTAAGACTCCGCATGTTGGGGGTTCAATTCTTGCATGTTCTCCTTGTGCTTTGGGGATTTCCATCCTCAGTCCAAAGACATGCATTGTAGGCTTATTGGCATCTCCAAATAGTCCGTAGTGAGTGTGTGTACGTGATGTGCCTTGCAATGGGCTGGCACCTCGTTCAGGGTGTCTCCTGCCTTGTGCCCTGTGCCCTGTGCCCTTTTCACAAGTACAAATGTGTTAAAGCTAAGTGCAAGTTTTCACACACTTGGTTTCCTAGTTTCTTAACATTTATGTTTAAAGCATTAGTTATAAACTTTCTATCTACAGTACCTTCCAGTCGATTTATATTATTTTCAAAAGTTTATTTATACAGATGTCTCATTTAGGTGATCTGTTATATAGATGTGCTATATATATATACTTTATATAGTTTATATATATATATATATATATATATATATATATATATATATATATATATATATATATATATATATATATAAGTAATAAATTTACTTTAAGTGTCAGTGCAATCAGGGGAAAAAAAAATAATTTGAGAACATGAGCCTTTTACAGAACTGGAGAAAAGTATTAAAGGATATCCGGAGCATTACTAACAGTCTAGAAACCCTAATTAGAAAATGATAAAAATGGACACAAAGCCATGACAGAACAATGGAAAAAACTTTAAGAGAAACAGAAAACGTTTTCAGGGGCAAATCAATTAAAATTGTATATTTAGGTTATACGTACAAAAAAGGAGATTATAAAAATGAATAGAACAAACACTGCTCAGTAAAGTGATAATCAAATGTATTTGTATAGCACTTTTAACAATGGACCTTGTCTCAAATGCTTTGAGCTTTACAGAACATAAGAAATATATTTCAAAATGTTTAATATTATACAAAGATTCCATGATAGACAATACTATTAATGCTAATCGATTATTTCTCAAATATGTTTTGCAGCTGCGGTCAGGAAATAATGTGGTAAGGATTTTGTTTGAATTATTGTGTCTAACTATAGTATCTGTCTGTAGTTTCTCTCTCTCTCTCTCTCTCTCTCTCTCTCTCTCTCTCTCTCTTTCTCTGTCTGTCTGTCTGTCTGTCTGTCTGTCTGTCTGTCTGTGTGTCTGTTTTTGTGTGTGTTTTGAGTTATAGTGTCTAACTATCTGTTTGTAGTTTGTCTCTCTGTGTGTGTGTTTGTGTGTGTCTGTGTTTGTGTCTGTGTATTTCTCTCTCTCTCTCTCTCTCTCTCTCTCTCTCTCTCTCTCTCTCTCTCTCTCTCTCTCTCTCTCTCTCTCTGTCTGTCTCTCTCTCTCTCTCTCTCTCTCTCTCTCTCTCTCTCTCTGTTGCCTTTCTCATCTTCAAACTTCCCCCATGTTCTTGTGATTAGTTCTCTTTCTGGTGCATTAGTGACCGCAGGCAGTCATATTTATAGTTTCTTGCTTTCACAAAATTTCCTTTTATTCTTCGGTGCCTCGTGTATAAGATAAGAATTATAATTAAAGTGTCAAAAAGTGATAGGCCTTAATAAAAATTAATTTCCACTTTCATTTAAGCATTTCACTGAATACAATATCTCAGGAGGTTGAACGCAGGAAGAGGAAAATGATCTGTTCTGTGTAAAAGGATTATGCAATAAAGTGGAAATGATGATCACGTAGTATTGTGACACTTTGATCACAGACACGTCTCTACGCTTCCCCATAAAAACAATGCTCCAACACTGTCTTTCTCTTTCAGACAAATGAAGAGAAACCAGAAGGCATCTACCAGGTACAACCATTGTTAAGAATGTGAATGCTGGCATCCAGTATGTATTGTGAATTGACCTGCATACGTAACATCTCTTGTAACCTGTTTTTTTTTTGTTTGTTTTTTGCTTGTTTTGTTTTTAATCAGGGTTTGGCACATAAAAATCAGGAAACCTATGAGACGCTCGGCATAAAGAAGAAACCTTTGCCATAAAATGACATTTTTCATCTGTGTTCTGATTTACAACACATCCGTCTGTCTAACAAGCATTCCTTTTGTTTTACACATGTAGATCTGTTTTATATTTTGCTGACTAATATATTTTCTTTTTCCATTTTGTTATACAGGTTGCTTTTTCTTATTTGTTTGCATTCATACTATTCATTTTTACATCACATAACTTACATAAAGGGTTGGATTTAAACGCCATTGACGGCTTTCTTAGATTAGAAGTGAATCACTGTATAATTATGATCTAGCAGACGTAATTATATAATTATGTCAATTATAATGAAATTACAGTGCTCTTAAATATTATTAATTTGCTTGGAGACCGAAGGTGATGAATGTGCAGATAGACACCTTCAAAAAAAGAGTTCAAATCACTGATAAGAACAAATAAATTATTATGGGGGAAAAATCTGTTCTTTTCACTATGTGCTTTTATTTACAATATTTTAAAAATAAAATGTGGATGTATAAACCAAAAATGACACATAAACCTGTTGCAGAAAAAATATTTAAATACAGGACACTATGGTGACTATTTTAGTCTATAGACATTAGAGGTGGATGTGTGTAAACATGGTGCGGTGATGGACCAGCCTTCCTGTTGTTCCTGGTGTATTCCTGCCTTGCACACGTTGTTCCTGGATTTGACTTCATAGAAAACAAGCATAAGAAAGAAGTCAAAACCAGCCATGACTCACACAAGAAGACTGCACTTTAAAGAAGGCAGTGTGTGACATCTGGCAGAGTTATAACAGTGAAGTCAGGAACAAATAAGGGCTTGGATGATACAAAGACTCTAAAAAACAAAAGCTGGATGTACATGTTAGTAAAGGATATTAATATCTCTAACAGGATGGGTGTCACATTTGTCTTTGTTATTTAGAAATATCGACTGCGTAAAATAACAGGTTAGATGTATGCGTGATGTTGGTCTTTCTAGATTTCTTCATCATTTCTTTCTTTCTTTCTTTCTTTCTTTCTTTCTTTCTTTCTTTCTTTCTTTCTTTCTTTCTCACTGTACAAAATCTTCTACATTTATCTTTATATAAATAGCTATGACCCAGTTCATAGTGGGATGTTATGGGATGTATTTAATTATTTTTTCTAACTTCTACGACAGTATAACAGTATAAGCTGTTGGTTTGACTTAAATGAATAAATG